>NW_024870989.1:0-282500 GCF_019054845.1 Dipodomys spectabilis
TTCTCCTTCTCCTTCTCCTTCTCCTTCTCCTTCTCCTTCTCCTTCTCTCTTCTCTCTTCTCTTCTCCTTCTCCTTCTCCTTCTTCCTTCTCCTTCTCCTTCTCCTTCTCTTCTTCCTTCTTCTCTTCTTCTTCTTCTTCTTCTTCTTCTTCTTCTTCTTCTTCTTCTTCTTCTTCTTCTCTTCTTCTTCTTCTTCTTCTTCTTCTCTTCTCTTCTTCCTTCTCCTTCTCCTTCTCCTTCTCCTTCTCCTTCTCCTTCTCCTTCTCTTCTTCTTCTTTCTTCTTCTTCTTCTTCTTCTTCTTCTTCTTCTTCTTCTTCTTCTTCTTCTTCTTCTTCTTCTTCTTCTTCTTCTTCTTCTTCTTCTTCTTCTCTCCGCCTCTTCTTCCTCCTCCTCTTTTCTCAATGGTGAAGATCCAGTGCAGGGCGAACACAGTTCTACATCCCAACCCTCTATAGCCTCTAAAAAGCAATTTTGATAAATTCACAATGTTTAATAATCAACTCAAATTTTCCTTTTCCTTTCTAGGCTCCAGAACACGGAAAGTTCGGGAGGGGAATAAATGGGACAGTCACCTAGGGAAAATTTTGCTGATTATCATATTTTTTGTTCATATGGCCTTTAAAAATATATTACCATATAATTTAAATCCTATTTTTAAAATTTCTTCATAGAAACAAAGACCAACTAATTTTTTTTTCTTTTTTATGTATAAAGTTCACAATGCTGTCTCTATAAGAATCTTTTAAAACATTCTTTTGACATGACATCTACAATCTCCATAGAGCAAAAACTGAAATCTATATATTAAATATTCTAATTATCATATGAAATAATTAGGAACGGCAAATCAATAGAAACAATGAAAACTATGCGAAACACAATGAACAGGACAATCACCCATCAAACAGATACTTATCTTCTTTAAGAACAACAGTCTGACAATGTGCAGAATTACTGACAGGACAATGTTTGAATTCAAAGGAAAGAGGAAAACCCTTAAAAACTGAAAGACAAACGTGCACCAATATGTCATGGCTATAATCCTAGATGCTCAGGACGCTCATTAGTGGCTAAAAAAAGCAAGAATAAACCATATAATATCAAATGATCACCTTTCATATTTCAAAGACATTATAACAGAAGTGAAAATATATCCAACAGATACAAGGTACATATTTTTTAATGCTACAATGTTAATGCTACAATGATCCTGAGTCTTAAGTATTTTTATATCTTATAATTCTCTCTATATATATTTCTTTGGGGTCTGGTCATGGGGCTTGAACTCTGGGCTTGGGCGCTGTCCCTCAGCTCTTCAGCTCAAGGCTAGTGCTCTACCACTTGAGCCACAGCGCCACTTGCTGATTTTTTCTTTTGGCTTATGTGGTGCTGAGAAATGAAACCCAGGGCCTCAAGCATGCAAGGCAAGAGCTCTACAACTGAGCCACCTTCCCAGCCCCTAATTCTATATATGTTTTTCTGAATAGTATATTTCTTTTTCTTATTTGTGAAAATACTGTACAGAGGGGTTACAATTACATGAACAAAGTAATGAGTACATTTCTTATCAAGCATTGTTGCTTCCTCCTCTGTTTCCCTTTCACATCCATTCTCATCCTCCCACCGTGTGTCCCCTTACCTCATCCCAGGCCAAAGAGGTAAAGTTCATTTTTTCAACATAACGACTTGTATACCTCATTGTTGCAATGGGGTCCATCAGTATCCCTATTTAAACTGTTTGTTTTTTCCCTTCCCCTCCACAAATTATACCAACATCAAATATAGTGAAAACAGGGGTTATACTGTGGGGGGAGGGACATACAAAGCAACAAAGAAATAATCTTATAAATGTTAGAAACAGGGTTCCGGGAAGATGGCGGAGGAGAAGCTGGAATCTGAACAAGCTCTTGCATAGAAAACAGTTTCAGAGTTCCAGTGAACAGTCCCAAGCCAGAGAATCACACCAAGTGTGCCATCACAGGACAGAGAGTTAGCCAAGAGAGGGGAAGCCAAGCAGACACATCTGAGCGTCTGCCAGCAGCTGCTGCTGCGGCGGCAGGGTCGCAGCGGCGACCGCAGCCGCGGCCATACCTGAGCGCTCACACAGAGAGTCCGGGACAAAGGAGCCAGGACGCAGCGGGCGAGCGGATTCTACTCAACACCAGCAAGAACCGACAAGGAGCGGACAACTTCATCCTGCACTTTGCAGACCAGAGACGACCCAGGATCCAAGACTCGGCGTGAGTAGCCCCACTTCCTCACTCCTTCCCAGGGAGCAGAGGAGGGAAGGCCACCCCTCCCCCCCCCAGCACCGGTGATCTCCATCTTGGATACCGACAAAGCTCGGAGGAGCGGCTAGCTCCAGCTCAGGCCTTGGAATAAAACGAGTCATTTAGCAGGTCACAAGAACTTAACGGCGATAGTGACCTCACAGACTCAGTTCCATCCAGGGAAAAGTCACCCAGCTCAGGCGCCAGCCATTGGAGTGGCTCTGCTCACCGGGGTAACCAGAGCCAGAGGCTGCCCCTCCCTCTAGCAGGCACCACAATCAATTGAAAAACAGAAACCCTGAGAATGGCTCCAGGCTGGGTGCTGTGAGTTTTTTTTCACAAAATAGCCCCAGGGAAAAGCTACTGCTTGTTGAAAGGCCTCAACTCTACCCAGAACCTAGCCTCATCACTGCATCCCCCTCTTTTGTGATTCTCAAAGCAGATCACCCTCCCAGTAAACTAACCTGGGAGGGGGAATCTCAAAATCTTGGGTAAAGCAGAGCATTTTTCTGCCTGTTCCAACAAACTGACTTAAGAAACCAATCAAGCCACAGGACCTCAAGCTGACCAGAGGACTCCAACCACACTCTGGTTACAGACAAAAGGGAGATACAGGACTCTTCCCACCCCTCCAAAAAAAAAAAAAATCAAAGAACTTTTTTTTTTTTTCTTCTTCTTTTCTTTTTTCTTTTTTTGTTTTGTTTTTTTTTTCTTCGTCCTATGTTACCTTATATATATGAAAAAAATTTTTTTTTGCTTTTCTAAAACTTTTATTAATCCTTAATTTTTGCCTCTTCTGAAAAAATAATTGTTTTCCATTAACTTTTTTTTTTTCTTTCTCCTCTTATAATTTTTATTTTAGGAATACGTGAATGTGTGTTTTCCTTTCTTTTCTTGTCTTCTTTCTCTTTTTCTTTCATTCTTAATTATCTTTTTGTTTTTTGTCTAGCTCTACTGAATTTCTGATCATTTCTTCTCACTCTCCTATCCTTTCCATCTTTTCCTCTTTGTTCTTCTTTATATGACTTAACTCTTGTTCTGCACATCCTCAGATAAACCCGTAGTTAACCAGTAGACCCTATCCCCCATTGTGTACACACTTAATCCACAAACGTATTACTCAATTCAAAACCTCTGAGACTTAAATTCATTAATAGCAGTACTACCTCTTTATACCTATATAATATTTTAAGCATTTTTTTAAAGTTTTTCACATCTCCTCTATGTCCCTCCCTTTCTCTCAACATATTCATATTCCTCTATAAATAGATGGTCCTTTAATCTCTAAAATAACATTAATTTTTACGTTTCTTTTTTTTTTCTTTTCATTCCCCTTTCCCTTTCTTCTTTTTCTCTCTCTCTCTATTTGCATCCTACCCAACCTATTTCCTGCATTGTGATTAGGACATAGTTAACTCTCCCTGTGCCTCCCCACACCAATCTATTCCTATTTTTTACCCACATCTCTCCCTAACCCTAATAATTTCTGGTTTTCCAAATTCTTCTCTGCGGTTCGAAGCCCTTTAACATATAGTTGTTTGATGTCGAATAGATGTATCTGTTGAACTAGATTGTATCTGTAGACTATTGACTGTACAAATGCAAACTTTGGTTGATGGTTGCCTTAAGATACTGTTCTAGCATAAAACTGGTGCTATCTTCATCTCAAATGGGCAGAGTAAGCCGGAAAAAACACAAGAAAAATGGCAAATTCGGGCATCTCAATTCCCAATCTTGATAATCAGGGGTTAGAAGAGATAATGAATAATCCAGAGGAGAGTTCCCAAACAGCTCTACAAACACTGGTGGCAAACATGATAAATGAAAAGTTTGACAACGTACAAAGGACTCTGTATGAGCGTGATAGGAAGAGAGAGGAAGCATCCCAGAAGTTTATACAGGAATATCATAAGCGTGAGGAAGCTACTCAAAAACTGATACAGGATTTGCGTGAACAACTTGAGAATGCTCAAAGAGAAAGGGAGGAATGGCGTGAGCAGGCTGAGAACACTCAAAGAGATCTGCAGGAATCCCACGAACGGGAGGAAGCTAATCAAAGAGTAATACAGGAATTGAGAGACCAGGTAGAGAACACACAAAGATCACTAAAGGCATTCATGGAATCCATTAACAAAGAGCTGAAGGAAGTCAGGGAGACCACAAAGGGAATGCTGAATGGAACCCAACAGGAGGAATGGGAGCCCAAAGAAACCATAACCAATCAACTAAGCGATTTGAGGACAAACACTGAACACCAAATTAAGGAAGTAAAGAAATTCATACAAGACCTAAAACAGAGCTTCAACAAAGAACTTGAAGCCATCAAAGCTGACCAACTAGAAGGAAAAGAGATAAAAAACAAAGTAGAGAGTCTTGACAGCAGGTTAGACCATGCAGAAGATCGAATCTCAGGGATTGAAGACAGCCTAGATATTATAGAGAAAGAACATACAACCATCCAAGACAAGTCCAAGAAATATGATAGATCTATCCAACACCTGGAAGACACCATCAGAAGGCCTAATCTAAGGATAATGGGTGTAGAGGAGCACCTAGAAACAGAAGTTAATGGTCTAGGAAATTTGTTTAACAGGATCCTAGCAGAGAACTTCCCAAACATGCAAAAAGATAGGCCTGTCCAGATACAAGAAGCTTTTAGAACCCCAAATAGACCAGACCAGAATAGGACATCCCACCGCCACATTATAATCCACACAGGATCAACTCAGAACAAGGAAAAGATCCTTAAAGCTGTCAGAGAGAAAAGGGTAATCACTTATAAAGGGAAACCAATTAGAATCACCTCAGATTTCTCAGCAGAGACAATCAAAGCAAGAAGAGCCTGGAATGATGTATGCCATGCCCTAAAAACAAACAACTATCAACCAAGAATACTGTACCCAGCTAAGCTCTCCTTCATAACTGAAGGCCAAATAAAAACCTTCCATAGCAAAGAAAAATTGAAACAATACATCTCCACCAAACCAGCCCTACAAAAGATTCTTAAAGGTGTCCTACACATAGAAAACCAACAAGACCGCAATAAAGGCCAAGAAAATGCACACAAACTGAGAATCCAAGAAACATAGGAAGAACCCAGTTTTAGCAGCCCCCAAGAAGGTAGATAACATGGCAGGAACTCCCAAATACCTCTCAGTCCTATCTCTTAATGTTAACTGACTGAACTCTCCAATTAAGCGACATAGACTGTCTAGTTGGATTAAAAAACAAGACCCTTCTATCTGCTGCCTGCAGGAGTCACATCTTGCCCGTAAAAACAAACACATTTTCAATGTTAAAGGCTTGAACAAAATCTACCAAGCAAACGGACCGCATAAACAGGCGGGAGTCGCAATCCTAATATCAGATAAAATAGACTTCAAATTAAAATTCGTGAAAAGAGATAAAGAGGGTCACTACATACTAATTAAAGGATCTCTCCTTCAGGAGGATATTACAATTCTAAATATCTATTCGCCAAACAATGGAGCATCCAAATTTATCAAAGAAACACTACTTTCCCTCAAATCCCATATAGATCCAAAGACATTAATTGTTGGGGATTTTAACACACCACTCTCCCCACTAGATAGATCAACTCGGCAAAAACTCAACAGAGAAACCGCAGATCTAAACAGCTGCATAGATCAACTAGACTTAACAGACATTTACCGAACATTTCACCCAGCAGCATCAGAATACAAGTTTTTCTCAGCAGCACATGGAACGTTTTCTAAAATAGACCACATTTTAGGCCACAAAGCAAACTTGTCTAAATTCAGAAACATTGAAGTTATACCTTGCATTCTCTCTGACCACAAGGGAATAAAATTAGAACTCAACATCAAAAGCCACCAAAGAAAGTCATGTATCACATGGAGGCTGAACAACACACTGCTGAATCATGAGTGGGTCATGGAAGAGATTAGAAAGGAAATTCAAATGTTCATGCTATTCAACAAAAATGAACACACAAAATACCAGCTCCTCTGGGACACAGCAAAGGCAGTACTCAGAGGCAAGTTTATAGCTCTGAGCTCCTACATCAACAAATTGGAGAGATCTGAAACTAACAATTTAATGACACATCTAAACCTCCTTGAAAAAGAGCAGCAAGATAAACCCCAATCCAGTAGACGGAAAGAAATAATCAAAATTAAATCAGAATTAAATGAATTAGAATCCAAAAAAACTATAGAATCAACAAAACAAAGAGTTGGTTCTTCGAAAAACTTAACAAAATTGACAGACCCTTAGCAAATCTTATCAGAAAAAGAAGAGAACACACCCAAATTAATAAACTCAGAGATGAGAATGGAAACATCACCACGGAAACAACCAAGATTCAGAACATTATAAGGGAATACTTCTCAAAACTTTATGCTAATAAGTTTGAGAACTTGACAGAAATGGACCTCTTCCTAGCAAATATTGACATGCCAAAACTAAACCAAGATGAGTTAAACTATCTTAACAGGCCCATATCAAGCATTGAAATAGAAACAGCAATAAGAGACCTCCCAGCTAAGAAAAGTCCAGGACCAGATGGTTTTACAGCGGAATTTTACAAGGCCTTCAAAGCAGAGCTCACACCAATTCTCCTCCAACTCTTCAATGAAATTGAAAGAGAAAGCTCACTACCGAACACATTCTATGAAGCCATCATAACCCTCATCCCAAAACCAGGCAGGGACTCATCAAAGAAAGAGAACTATAGACCCATTTCTTTGATGAACATTGATGCAAAACTTCTCAACAAAATTTTGGCCAACCGACTTCAACAATTCATCCAAAAAATCATACACCACGATCAAACAGGTTTCATTTCAGGGATGCAAAGCTGGTTCAATATACGCAAATCAATTAATATTATTCATCACATCAACAGGAGCAAGAATAAGAACCACATGGTTATCTCAATAGACGCAGAAAAGGCATTCGACAAGATCCAACACCCCTTTATGATGAAGGTTTTGGAAAAATTAGGAATCCATGGAACATTCCTCAATACAATAAAGGCTGTATATGACAAACCTACAGCCAGCATTATACTCAATGGTGAAAAACTAAAGCCATTTCCTCTTAACTCAGGAACAAGACAAGGATGCCCACTCTCTCCACTTCTCTTCAATCTAGTATTAGAATGCCTAGCTACAGCAATAAGACAAGATGCAGACATAAAGGGGATCCAAATAGGGAAAGCAGAAATAAAACTCTCCCTCTTTGCAGATGACATGATCTTGTATTTAAAGAATCCCATAGACTCCACTCCCAAATTACTCAAGCTGATTCAAAACTTTGGCAAAGTAGCAGGTTATAAAATTAACCCCCAAAAATCCATGGCTTTTCTGTATGCCAACAATGAGAAAAGTGTGGCTGAAATTAGGAAAGCAACTCCATTTGTAATAGCCCCACAAAAAATAAAATACCTAGGAATTAACTTAACTAAAGAAGTGAAGGACCTCTATGATGAAAACTTTAAAATCTTGAAAAAGGAAATCAACACAGAACTTAAAAAATGGCAAAACCTCCCATGCTCCTGGATTGGAAAGATTAACATCGTGAAAATGGCAATACTTCCCAAGGCTATCTACAAATTCAACGCAATACCTATCAAAATTCCACCCTCATTCTTCAAGGAAATAGAAGAGGCAATCCAAAAATTCATATGGAACAATAAAAGACCCCGAATAACAAAAACGCTCCTCAACGGAAAGAACACTGCTGGAGGAATATCAATACCAAATTTCAAACTCTACTATAAAGCCATAGTAATCAAAACAGCTTGGTATTGGCATAAGAACAGACCTCAGGACCAATGGAATAGAATTGAAAACCCAGAAATGAACCTACAGACCTATAGCCATCTAATCTTCGATAAGGGAGCTAAAACAATAGAATGGAAGACAGACAGCCTCTTCAGTAAATGGTGCTGGCAAAACTGGTTAACTACATGTAGAAAACTAAAGCTAGATCCTTATATATCACCCTGCACCAGAATCAACTCCAAATGGATCAAAGACCTTGAACTCAAAGCAGACACTCGGAAAACATTACAGGATGGAATAGGAGAAACCCTGGGTCTCCTTGGCTCAGGCCGAAATTTTCTGAATAGGGACCCGGAAACACAACAAATCAAAGAAAGGTTGGACAAATGGGATTGTATAAGGTTGCAGAGCTTCTGCAGGGCAAATGACATAGCTAGCAAGATCAATAGAAAGCCCACGGACTGGGAGAAGATCTTTACTAGCCATACAACGGACAAGGGTCTCATATCTAAAATATACTTGGAACTCAAAAAATTAAACCACCCAACAACAAATCCTCAAAGAAACAACTGCCCAATAAGTAAGTGGGCGAAAGACTTAAAGAGAAGCTTCTCTGAAGAAGAAAGAAGGATGGCCAATAGACACATGAAGAAATGTTCAACATCCCTAGCCATAATAGAAATGCAAATCAAAACAATATTGAGATATCACCTCACTCCAGTTAGAACAGCAAAAATCAAGAACTCTAACAACAACAGATGCTGGAGGGGATGTGGACAGAAAGGAACCTTACTTCATTGTTGGTGGGAATGTAAACTTGTTCAACCACTTTGGAAAGCAGTATGGAGGTTCCTGGTTCCTCAAAAGACTCCACATAGAGCTCCCCTATGACCCAGCAATCCCACTTTTGGGCATTTACCCTAATGTTTACAAAAAAGACCACACTAAAGCTACCAGCACAACTATGTTTATTGCAGCATTATTTACCATAGCTAAGATATGGAACCAACCCAGATGCCCCTCAATAGATGAATGGATCAAGAAAATGTGGTATATATACACAATGGAATTCTATGCCTCCATCAGAAAGAATGACATTGCCCCATTTGTTAGGAAATGGAAAGGCTTGGAAAAAATTATATTAAGTGAAGTAAGCCAGGCCCAAAGAAACATAGGTCCCATGGTTTCCCTTATTTGCAATATCTAGTATAGGTATGAGTCAAGCGGAAAAAGTCAGAGAAGGTGATGTTAAGAAAACGAACCCTCAAATATGTATTTTAATGTTTTTGTTTCTTTCATGCATGTGTTTCTAACGCATTTATAAGATTATTTCTTGGTTGCTTTGTATGTCCCTCCCCCACAGTGTAACCCCTGCTTTCACTATATTTGATGTCAGTATAACATGTGGAGGAGATGGAGACAAACAAGTCGTTTAAGGATTCAGGTGGACCTGTTGCAACAATGAGAAGTACAAAATGTCATGTCAAAACCAGCTTTACAATGTCGGAGGGGGGGGGAGGGGGGGTATGATTGGGTGGGGGGGGAGGGGGGAGGCTGGGAAGGGAGGTGAAGGGTAAACAAAGGAGGAGGCTGCAATGCTTGGTAAGAAATGTATGCATTATCCTGCCCATGTAATTGTAACCCCTCTGTACAGTATGTTCTCAAATAAAATAAAATAAAATTCAAAAAAAATAAAAAAATAAAAAAAAAATAAAAAAATAAAAAAATAAATGTTAGAAACAATCACAAGAAAGAAAAAAAAAACATTTGAATACTTATATTGGGGTTCGTTTCACCTAACATCAACTTATCTGACCGTTTCTGCTTGTCTCAAAAATATACCTTATTGCAAATAAGGGAAACCATGGGACCTAGGTTTCATTGGGCCTGGCTTACTTCACTTAATTTTTTTCCAAGTCTTTCCATTTTCTAACAAATGGGGCAATGTCATTCTTTCTGATAGAGGAATAGAATTCCATTGTGTATATATACCATATTTTCTTAATCCATTCATCTACTAAGGGGCAACTGGATTGGTTCCATATCTTACCTATGGAAAATAATGCAGCAATAAACACACTCGTGCTGGTAGCTTTAAAAGAATCATGTTTGTATCATTTGGGTAAATGCTCAAAAGTGGGATTGCTGGGAAATAGGGGAGCTCTATGTGGAGTCTTTTGAGGAATATCCATATTACTTTCCAAAGTGGTTGAACAAGTTTACACGCCTACCAACAATGCAGTAGGGCTCCCTTCTGTCCACAGACCAACCTGTTGTTAGAATTCTTGATTATAGCCATACTAACTGGGGTGAGGTGGAATCTGAGTGTTTTGATTTGCATTTATTTTATAGCTAGCGAGGTTGAGCATTCCTTCATGTGTCTACTGGCCATCCTTCTTTCCTCTTCAGAGAAGTTTCTCTTTAAGTCTTTAGCCCACTTATTTATTGTGAGGATTTGTTGTTGGAACATTTATTTTTTGACTTCCAGGTATATTTTACATATGAGACCCTGGTCCATTGTATGGCTAGTTAAGATCTTCTCCCAATCTTTGGGCTTTCTATTGATCTTGCTAGCTTCATCCTTTGCCATGCAGAAACTCTGAAATTTCATGCAATCCCATTTGTCCAACCTTTCTTTGATTTGCTGTGTTAATGGGTCTCTTTTAAGAAAATTTCGGCCTGTGCCAAGGAGACATAGAATTTCTCCAATTCCATCCTGTAATGCTTTCAGAGTGTGTGCTTTGACTCCAGGTCTTTGATCCATTTGGAGTTGATTCTTTTGCAGGGTGATATATAAGGATCTAGCTTTAGTTTTCTACAAGTGATTAACCAATTTTGCCAGCACCATTTACTCAAGAGGCTGTCTTTCTTCCATTCTAATTTTTAGCTCCCTTATGGAAGATTAGATGGCTATAGGTCTGTAGGTTCATTTCTGGATTTTCAATTATATTCCATTGTTCCTGAAGTCTGTTCTTGTGTCAGTATCAAGCTGTTTTGATTACAATGATGTAGTAGTGTTTGAAATTTTGTATTGATATTCTTCCAGCACTTTTCTTTCTGTTTTTGATCATTTTTGCTGTTTGGGGTCTTTTATTACTCCGTATGAATTTTTGGATTGCTTCTTCTACTTCCTTGAAGAATGAGGTTGGAATATTGAAAGGTATCGCATTGAATTTGTAGATAGCCTTGGCAACTATTGCCATTTTCACGATGTGGATCCTTCCAATTCAGGAGCATGGGAGTTTTTTCCACTTTCTAAGAACTGTTTTGATTTTCTTTTTCAGGTTTTTAAAGTTTTAATAAGCCGGGCATTGGTGGCTCATGCCTGTGATCCTAGCTATTCAGGAGGCTGAGATCTGAGGATCATGGTTCAAAGTTAACCAGGGAAGAAATGTCTGTGAGACTCTTATCTCGAATAAACCACAAGAAAACTGGAAGTTGTGCTCTGCCTCAATTGATAGATCGCTCGCCTTGAGCTGAAGACTTGTGGGACAGCACCCAGGCCCAGAGTTCAAGACCCACGACTGACAAAAAACAAAAAAATTTCCATCAAAAAGATCATTCAGTTTTTGGTTAATTCCTAGGTGTTTTATTTTGGGGGGGGCTATTATAGTTGGAGTCGTTTTCCTAGTTTCAACCACACTTTTCTCATTGTTGTATTAGCAAAAAGCCATAGTCTTTGAGGGTTAATTTTATAACCGGCTACTTTGCCAAAGTTTTGAATCACTATGAGTAATTTGGGAGTGGAGTCCATGGGATTCTTTAAATACAAGATCATGTCATCTACAAAGAGGGAGAGTTTCATTCATCTTTCCCTATTTGGATCAATTCTATGTTTACATCTTGTCTTATTGTTCTTATTTTTGTAGCTTGGCATTCTAATGCTAAATTGAAAAAAATCTGGAGAGAGTGGACATCCTTGTCACCTTCTTTTTTTTATTGTGAAAGTACTTTACAGAGGAGTTACAATTACATGGGCAATATAATGAATACATTTCTTCTCAAGCATTGTAGACTCCTCCTTTGTTTCCCCTTCCCAGCCCTTCCCATCCTTCCCCCACCCCCACCCAATCCTCCCCCCAATCGCCCCGCACCAAAGTTGTAAAGTTTGTTTTCGACAAACTATTTGTACATCTCATTGTTGCAATTGGTCCACCTGTATCCCTATTTAAACAATTTGTTTTTCCCCTTCCCCTCAAACAAATTATACCAACATCAAATACAGTGAAAGCAGGGGTCATACTGTGGAGGAGGGACATACAAACAACAAAGAAATAATCTTACAAATGTGTTAGAAAAATTGCATGAAAGAAAAAATAACATTGGAATACATATCTTAAGGTTCATTTCCCTAACATCAAATTATCTGACCTTTTTGCTTGACTCAGACATATATAGATATTGTTAATAAGGGAAACCAAGGGACCTATGTTTCTTTGGGCGTGGCTTACCTCACTTAATATAATTTTTTCCAAGCCTTTCCATTTCCTAACAAACGGGGCAATGTCATTCTTTCTGATGGAGGCATAGAATTCCATTGTGTATATATACCACATTTTCTTGATCCATTCATCTACTGAGGGGCATCTACTGAGGTTCCATATCTTAGCTATAGTAAATAATGCTGCAATAAACATAGTCGTGCTGGTAGCTTTATTGTTGTCTTGTTTGTGAACATTTGGGTAAATGCCGCACTAGCTGAAATTTTCTTAATAGAGTCCAAGAAACACAACAAATCAAAGAAAGGTTGGACAAATGGGATTGCATGAAATTGCAGAGCTTCTGCATGGCAAAGGACATAGCCAGCAAGACCAATAGAAAGCCCACGGACTGGGAGAAGATTTTATCTAGCCATACAACAGACAATGGTCTCATATCTAAAATATATTTGGAACTCAAAAAATTAAACCCCCCAACAACAAATCCTCAAAGAAACAACTGCACAATAAATAAGTGGGCTAAAGTAATAAAAAGAAACTTCTCTAAAGAGGAAAGAAGGATGGCCAATAGGCACATGAAGAAATGCTCAACCTCCATAGCTATAAAAACATGCAAATCAAAACATCATTGAGATACCACCTCACTCCAATTAGAATGACTATAATCAAGAACTCTAATAACAACAGATGCTGCAGGGGGTGTGGACAAAAGGAAACCTTACTGCATTGTTGTTGGGAGTTTAAATTTGTTCAACCACTTTATAAAGTAGTATGGAGGTTCCTCAAAAGACTCCACATAGAGCTTTCCTATGACCCAGCAATCCGTTGTCCCCTTTTTGATTTAAGAGGAAATGGGTTTAGTTTTTAATCATTAAGTATAATGCTGGCTGTAGGTTTGTCATATACAGCCTTTATTCTTTTGAGGAAAGGTCCCTGGATTGATAATTTTTCCAGAGCCTTCATTATAAAGGGTTTGTTGGATGCTGTCAAATGTTTTTTTCTCAAACAATTGAGATAACCATGTGGTTCTTATCCTTGCTCTTGTTGTTGCTATATATTATATCAATTGATTTGCGGATATTGATCCTACTTTGCATCCCTGAAATGAATCCTGTTTGATCGTGGTGTATTATTTTTTGGATGAATTGTTGAAGTCAATTGACCAAAATTTTGTTGAGAAATTTTCTATCAATATTCATCAAAGAAATGTGTTTAAACTTCTCTTTTTTAATGAGTCCCTGCCTGGTTTGGGGATGAGGGATTTGATGGCCTCGTTGAATAAGATCTGTAGTGAACTTTCTTTTTAATTTCATTGAAGAGTTGGAGTAGTATTGGTGTGAGCTCTGTTTGAAGGCCTTGTAGAATTCTGATGTAAATGTGTCTGGTCTTTGGCTTTTTTTAGATGGGACTGCTCTTATTGTTCTTTCTATCTTAATGCTTGATATGGGCCTGTGAAAATGGTTTAACTCATCTTGGTTTAGTTTCGGCATGTCAATATTTGCTATAAATAGGTCCTTTTCTTCCAAGTTCTCAAACTTATTAGCATAGTTTTGAGAAGTATTCCCTTATAATGTTCTGAATCTTGCTTGTTTCTGTGGTGATGTTTCCATTCTCATCTCTGAGTTTATTTATTTGGGTGAGTTTTCTTCTTTATCTGATAAGATTTGTTAAGGGTTTGTCAATTTTGTTAATGCTTTCAAAGAACCAACTTTTTGTTTTTTTGTTTCTTTCTATATTTTTTTGGAATCTAATTCATTTAATTCTTATTTAATTTTAATTATTTCTTTCCATCTACTGGGTTGGGGTTTATCTTGCTGCTCCTTTTCAAGGACGTTCAGATGTGTCAGTAAATTGTTGGTTTCATGTATCTCCAACTTGCCTCTGAGTACTGCTTTTTCTGTATCCCAGAGGAGCTGGTAATTTGTTTGTTCATTTTTGTTGAATATCAGGAACACTTGAATTTCCTTTCTAATCTCTTACATGACTTACTCGTGATTCAACAGTGTGTTGTTCAGAATCCATGTGTTACAGGACTATCTTTGGTGGCTTTTGACGTTGAATTCTAGTTTTATTTCCTGTGGTCTGAGAGAATGCAAGCTATAACTTCCAAGTTTCTGAATTTGGACTTTTGTTTTGTGACCTAAAATGTGGTCAGTTTTTGAAAATGTTCTCTGTGCTGCTGAAACAAACGTGTATTCTGATACTGGTGGGTGAATATTCGTTAGATGGCTGTTTAAATCTAGTTGATCCTTGCAGTTGTTTAGATCTGCAGTTTAGGGTGGGGGGGGCAGGAGGATGCTGGGAAGGGATGTGGAGGGTAAAGAAAGAAGGAGGCTGCAATGCTTGATAAGAAATGTACTCATTATTTTGCCCATGTAATTGGAGCCCTTCTGTACAGTATGTTCACAAAAAATAAAAATAAAAAATAAAAAAATAAAAAAAAAGATCTGTAGTTTACTGAGTTTTTGCCGAGTTGATCTATCTAGTGGGGATAGTGGTGTGTTAAAGTCCCCAACAATTAATGTCTTTGGATCAATGTGAGCTTTGAGGGAAAGTTGTGTTTCTTGGATAAATTTGCATGCTCCATTATGGCAAATAGATATTTAGAATTGTAATAACCTCCTGCACGGGTGATCCCTTAATTAGTATGTAGTGACCTTCTTTTTCTCTTCTCACTAATTTTAATTTGAAGTCTATTTTATCTGATATTAGCACTGCAACTCCCATCTGTTTATGGGGGTCATTTGCTTGGTAGATTTTGTTCCAGTCTTTCACTTTCAAAATGTGTTTGTTTTTATGGTGTGACTCCTGAAGGCAGCAGATAGAAGGATTTTGCTTTTTAATCCAACTAGACAGTCTATGTCTCTTAATTGGAGAGTTAAGTCCGGTAATGTTGAGAGATAGGACTGAGAGGTATTTTTTATTGTGAAAATGCCGTACAGATGGTTTACAATTACATGGACAAGATAATGAGTAGATTTCTTATCAAGCATTGTTGCTTCCTCCTTTGTTTCCCCTTCCCATCCCCTTACCCAATCCTCTCCCCCCCACCAAAGTTGTAAAGTTCATTTTTCAACATAACGACTTGTACATTTCATTGTTGCAATGGTTCCACCTGTATTCCTATTTAAATGAGTTGTTTTTTCCCTTCCCCTCTACAAATTATACCAACATCAAATACAGTGAAATCTGGAGTTATTTTTTTATGTCGAAAAACTAACTTTACAACTTTGAGCAGGGAATGGGGGAGGGAGGGAGTGAGGATCAGTGAGGGGGGATGTGAAAGGGATGGGAAGAGGAAACAAAGGAGGAGGCAACAATGCTTGAAAAGAAATATACTCATTACCTTTCCCATGTAATCGTAACCCATTGGTACAGTATTTTCACATTAAAAAAAACTTCAAAAATGTTTATCACTTATTATAATTCAATTAGCAAGCAAAAGTAATTTTATATAATCATTATAGGTATCATTTTATTACTATCAAAAAACAGAATAAAAGACCAGTCCCAATTATTACCTACCTATCATTATTCTTAATTCCTAATCATTACCTAAATATCTTAAACAATCTAAGTAGTCATGTCTTTAAAATAGACATAAATATTCTATCCTTTATACTTAAAATTATCCAGGGGCATGTATTCATGTTTCTAAGAAATGTTCACAGCAGTTAAAAAATGCTTTTGTGAAATTAATGTGAGACATGTTGTTTTATTGTTGTTTGCAAGTCCTGGACATTGTCCCTAAGCTTTTTTGTGCTTAAGGCCAGCAATTCACAACTTGAAGCACCGGGCTAATTTCTGTTTTTGAATGGTTAATTGGAGATAAGAATCTAACATGTACTTTTCTGTCGGGGATAGATGTGAAAACAATTGTTATATCTCAGCCGCCAAAGGAGCTAGAATTATATGCATGAGTTACCGGCACTTGGTTTGATGATTTTTTTAAATTTTAATTACGTTTTAAAATGTTTGTTTCACTATAATGCACATAATTCTATACATAAATATATATATATATAATATATGATGACAAATTCCCTTTAAAAATGTATGACTTTCTACACATAAAATTTACACACACACACACACACACACACACACATATATTTCTGAATATATACATCCCTCTAAAACTTTTATGCTACTACTTTTTTACCCTTTTCATTTCAAAGATATATAGTCTATTTTTCCAAAAGTTTCCTAGAGTAAAATGACTAATATTTCAATAGAAAGTAGAATATATTATTTTCAAGGTAATTTTAGATATACACATGATGTTGTAGTAATATTTATAGTATATTACTTGAAAAAATTCTGTCCAAACCCTTAAATATTTGTGTGTAATGACAGGGAGAGAGGAAGTTAATTCTTACTGGTTAGAAATGTGCAATGCTTCAAAAATCTGTTCAATAATTTGTTATAATCACATAGTCAAGTTACCTGTTATGGTTTAGTTTTTTTCTTTCTTTATTCAAAAATTTAACAAGGATGCAAGCACAGTGGTAACAATCAAATTATTAATCAAAATACAAATAATACAAAATCATAGACACATACAAGACTTTCAATAATTAGCACTTATGATGATAATAATAATTTTGTTGAAGATAATAATGACCAGAATGACCCTGATAATGACAATGAAATGATTGAAAAGGAAAAATTTTAGACATATTTGAAGCTAGATTTCCCACATTGAATACATAATAAACAGTGTTGGATTACATACAATAAGAATAACAAGAGGAGAGTTTCAATATCAAGAAATACAATCACATAATCAGGTAAGACAGTAAATCCCTAATATTATTCTTGCAGTCTCTCTAATGTATACTCACTTTTCTTGGTGGTATTGTTTGCTTATAAATAAAATCGTTTATTTTTACATGTTTATTATCCCACATAGATAAAATATAATAAGCTGAGTGCTTTGTTATCAAATGATCTTGTTTGTTCTAACCGTGTGAACTGAGGATAAAGCCTTTCACCACTCACATAGCCAGTGGCTTAGTTATATATCCCTAGAAGATAACAACACATGCCTCAAGCATGCTTCACTCATTAGGCAGAAATCCTTGGTCAGTTATAGTTTCTATACAGTTCCCTGAAGAAAATCTATGTATAAATTTATGAAGAACACGTGGCAACACATAAATCAATAAGAAAATTTTGATGGACTAAGATTAGTTTTCAACTTAGTGTGATTAGTTCAAGTAACATTCCGGTATAGATACTATTCAATAACCAATGTTTTCCAATGATATGTTGAGTATGTTCTTCAATACAAGTGTAGACACATGACCCAATTTACATAATACCACTTACATATTTGTAGTTGCCTTAAAAGGACACAACCCTTAGAGCCAGGAGGTAAATTTATTTTTATTTCTTCATGAAACAATTTGTGACTTTATACTAACAAATTGAATTTGACTCTTTCTTTATTTGTAAGCTAAGGTGGAAAATGTAAGGACTCTTCACTTTTCTTTTTTCTTGCTCTAGGAGTAAGCAAATGTATTCTTCAAGATTTCTGGTAGATTGCATCCATTTATAGATGAGAAATGTAAGGCCAATATTCAATGTGGTGAGTAAATAATGATACTAGAATTTGTGTCTGAGATCTTCCCTCTGCATACTTACAAGGAGCAGTAATTTGTTGATGGAGAGGACCAATATGAAAAGACTATGGGGAAAAAACATACTTTGTAAAAAGTTGTTTAAGACTAGGTGACCAGTGATGAGTACATGAAGCAGCGTTGTGTCAGGAGCATGAAAAGGAGTACATAGAAATCATATTAGTGCTGGGCACCAGTGGCTCATGCCTGTAATCCTATCTACTTGGGAGGCTGAGATCTGAGGATCACGGTTCAATTCCAGTCCGGGCAGAAAAGTCCATGAGACTCTGATCTCCAATGAAAACCACTAGAAAACCCGAAAGTGCTGCTGTGGCTCAAGAGGTAGAGTGCTCACCATGAGCTGAAAAGCACAAGGACAGCACACAGGTCCAGAGTTCCAGCTCCACGACCAACAAAAAAGAAAAAAGAAATCAAATTAGTAACAGAAACTGAGAAAATCTTGATCGTTTATCTTATATAATGGGTGGGAGTATTAGGGTAAGAAGAAATCTAAAGGGTTCTGTATCTATGGCCAGGAAAATATGTTAGTGATATTCTTGGTGATAAGGATTACAGGTGACAATGATGGATTTAGGGGAAAAAACTCTCTAATAGTGCTAAAGTTTATATTAAACAGATGCA
Source organism: Dipodomys spectabilis (assembly GCF_019054845.1). Lineage (NCBI taxonomy): Eukaryota > Metazoa > Chordata > Mammalia > Rodentia > Heteromyidae > Dipodomys > Dipodomys spectabilis. The sequence goes on from NW_024870989.1 coordinate 18,741, forward strand.
AAGATAGGTCTGTTTAGATATCATCAAAATATCCATGACCATGAATATGAAAAAAGAATGATAAAATTGGGGGCATTATTAAAGGGAAGAGGAAAAGAAAAGTTATGACATAACTGTAGCAATGTGAGCACCAGTGTGGACAAGATTGGAAGAAAGAGATAAGGAAACAAGAAAGTAATAAAAACAGATTTACATAAGTAAAGAAAGGGTAGAATTGGCAGGAAGAAAAGGTCAAAACTGTTACAGAGACATTGAAGAAAATATGCTATTTGGATTTGAAAACTAAAAGGACATAGACAAGTTCAATAAGAACAGTGTTTTGGTGAAATGGTAGAGATGTAAGTCATACTGATGAAATTTTGAGATATGAATGTGAAGCCATAAAATTCTAGATCCATGAATTCAACAGATCCTGTTGATTTTAAATGTTGGGAACAAATGCTTTTATACTGACCTTAGAAGTATTACAGATGTAACTGTCATGACCTTTACTTAGATATATTCTGTAAATATTTTTGAAGACTGTTTAACCAGGAGATTATGGATTGAAATATAGCACAGACAAGCCTAATTTGACCTACAGTTCCAATGAGTGACCCATGTATCTACATCAGTTTGGGATTTTATTGAAATATCGTTAGGTATGTTTGGATATCTTATCAGCCTAATCATTATAAATGTAGGACAAGTAACACCAAGTATAGGTTGAACAGTTTTACTGATGTTACTGAAGACTCCGCAAATTTATTCTTCTTTAGAATAGAAAATGCCTCAATAGCCATTGATACGTCATCACTGCCATATACTCTATTTAAATATAATTCTTGTTAGGGATATCTCCATGCTGAAATAACCCTCTCAGTGAACCTGCCATAAACTTCAAACTTTTATTGAATGGAAGAGTTCAGACATTAACCTCACCACAAGGACTAAATGCCTAAAAAGATGAGACATTTGTTTTAATGCCTTTCTTTCATTTTCTGATACACATATGCATGTAGGGAAGGATTCTGATGTAACAATAATAAAATGGTGACTTGTAATAACACATCTAGGATCGAGTGTTAATTCAGATACTTACTAATTAGCTCTAAAGTGTGTGGATATTTATATTTCTCCTGGGTAAACTAATGAGCTCCATGAAAATGTCCCTAAGGAGCCTTTCAATTCAAATATCACTGTTTGTCTCAAAATGCCTTAAATTTTACACCCTCTAATGTTGGCATAGAGTTATACTGTGGAACTTTTCTCCTCAAAGAGTGAGTACTACCCTATTGGTTAACATGGACAAAGTACCTTCATACATAGACTGGGTGTTTGCCAACAACAAGTGGTAGCTGAACAATGTTCTTAGCAGTTTGTACAGAGGAAGTGGAAATAGAGCAATCAAAAGAACATGCAAAAAAGACAAAGGCACAAAGTAGAATGTGCCAAGGGAATGCTGATGTATAATTTCAAATAATGTGCTCAGGTGTGAGGGTGTGTTTAAAGTACAGCATCAGACAATATACTTGGATACTTTGAGAAAAAAAACTGCATTAAACCCATTAAACTCTCTAATCAGTCACAACATTATCAATTTAGGGAGTATTTTCTAAGAGCATACTGAGAAAAAGTGAGCTCATCACAATTAGTGTTCAGGTTGAAGTAATGACAATCACATAACGTGTCTTATAAGTCTTCATTTATTTTGAAGCATTAAAGTGGGAAAAAGCCAAGTAAATATTTTGCATGTATCTAAATTAAGTGGGACGTATTATATTGGTCTTTCTTTAACTTGGAAGTTATAGGGTATGTCTTTTTATACTCTAAGTTGGGACAATGATCTGCTTTCAGTTATTTTCTTCTCTTCCCCTTCTTTTGCCCTTCCACTTAAAGAGACATACTTGAGCTTGCATTTCTAAATCCTTCAAAATTATCTGAATTTCTCCATACTTCTGGCAGCCTCCTATATCTTTCTCAAGGGAATATCTTCTCACTACCATTTTTTATCCCATATGATATTGGATATCTTCCTGCCTAATTCAGTTCAAGATACACATTAGACTCATCCAGATATCTCAACACTTATATCACCGTAAAATCCTATCTTACTTAGAAACCATGATTTTAGTATGTCTGGGGAGGTGGCATCTGTCATTTTTGAATGACCATAATTGATACTTATATGCAAGCATGTTTTAAACCAATATGACTCTCAGGAGATGAATGAATCAGCATGTCCATTGCAGCGCTGTGGGCTGTGGCAGGGACAAGAAATAAAAATGGTTGGCTACCCTCGGTTATTAATTCTGGGCCCCAGGTCTGGCCAGATGGAGAGATTCCCTGCATAGGGTAAGCATTTTTATAGGAATTCTTTATTGTCTATTTTTGATCTACACATTCTTGCCCAGTGCTTTCCTTTTTACATTTAGGGCAAATTCCTAGTCCTCTCTTGTTAACATCAGTAGCCTTTTTAAAATTCTTCTTTATATGTCCCGTTTGACCACATCCAAAACATTTTAGCTAAGAGGGTTTGGTTTGTAAAGCATGCCAGGTAGTGGCCATAGTTTCAGCAAATAACTGCATATGCCGGGATTCGGATGTAATGTCTTTACACACCTTTAAATATGTATTTACATCTCCAGATTCTTTAATAAGCAATAGGGCTTGTCTACAGTGCATTCTCATAAGCCAACATGCCTAGTAGTTGTTGCAGTGCAGCCTCTCCCACGACAGTACGTTCCAAGGACAGTGTCAATCGTGATAAAAATTCAACATAGGGTTTATTAGGTTTTTTAATTACTTTAGTCCAGGAGACATAATGCTCTCCTACCAGCCGAATCCTCTCCCATGCCTCAATACCTATGTCTCTTAACTGCTCATGGATCTCTTCAGGAGAGTTCACTTGCATATGAACATCTGCACATTGTTCTGTTCCACTCAACATGGGAACGGTTATGACCTGCAGGCGTGGATTATTGCTCTGTGCATTTTGTCTAGTCCTTTCTGTATATAACTCAGTCAACCACATTTGCCATTGTAGGTATTCAGGTTCCTTAAAGCAAGGCTCTACAAAGCATGTTCCAATCCTCGGGAGCAAAATTATTGTAATGTCGGGCAAGCCCATTAAGCAATTCCTTAACATAATGAGACTGAGGACCATACAACGTCACTAGCTTCTTAAGTTTACCAATATCATGGACAGCAACACCCTCATATCTGGAGGTGGTCAAATTACAGGATAAGAAAAAATAGGCATTTCATCATCAAACTCACTGTCTGAGCCTTCTGTTTTGTGAGGGAGTGACTCGGTAAAAAGTACTTCGGCAAGCGGAGGAGTGGAAGGCTGTTTTACTTTCACCTTCTCAGATTCTCCTTTCACTCTGCTAATTTCTAACTCCATATGTTGTAATCTTGATAAAATCAATTCCATTTGCTCAGACATTCTATTTACGCTTTCAGTTTGTTCCTTTTCAGCCTTCTTTACCTCTTGTTTTTTCTCCATTAATTGTGATGTATCTTTATCTATTGCGTCCTTAACCTCAGAGTCCAATTGTAAATCTACAATAGATGATGTGGCCTCTTTTTTTAAGTCTGCTATTAATCTTTTCTCATTTAAAGCTTTAAAAAGGTTATGTAAAATAGCCCAAACAGATCAAAATCTAACAGGACTCCTTTCCACTTCTCAAACAGATCTTTCTACATTATACATTACTCATTTCCATTTATCAAGATCTAACGTCCCTTCGTCGGGGAACCAAGGATTCCATTCCCTAACTACATTAATACACATTTCTATGTCAAAAGAAGAAATAGTTACACCATAAGGAGCAAGTAAATATTTTAGCATATGTAAGTACAGAGTAGACTTAACTTGTCCCATCACCCCGTAGTTAAAGTACTTACCTGAATATCCCTTCCTGAATTCAACACTGCAGGGTCCCTGTTTGGGTGCCACTTGTCAATGTCTAAGGCATTGTTGTCCCTGGGTAAGTGTCACAAAATCACCAGGACACAGGGGTTGCAGAGTGAAAACAGCAATTCCCACTGCTTGCTGTGCTTTATTGCTAGTGGGTATTTAAAGACAAGCAAGAATTATCTTTGCCAAGATTTAGCCAGGAGACATTAACACAAAGAATTTCAACAGAAACAATTTTGCTTAAACAATGAGAAAAAGACTTTGTATATTTTTATCTAAACTATTTTAGAGCAAGTTCAAACCACTTCCCCCTACTCAGGAAAATGCTTGACTAGCTGTTCGTCTATGCTTAAGTAAGTAGAAGAGCTATTTCCTCAGCTCCCAGGAGTCTGACATGAGCTTTGAGATAGGGAGAGAGAACATGTTCCCTCTCTAGTCCGGCATGCCAAGAGCTTTCCACATACACACACACAGTCCTCAGATAATCCTGAGGCCAGAGCCTGCATAGTTCTTCCCCTCCAACACAGACCCTGAGTCTTCACACAGATTGTCTCACCAACTCTTCTATTACTTTAAGCAAAAACAAAGCAAAACAAAGCAAAGCCAAGCGAACAAAATAGACTTTATGGTTAATTAAGCTGCTATTAAAGATTCCAGGCAGAATTATACTGTTAAATGATGATAGTAAATATGTTTTGTAGATACTGAACTCACATGTGTCACAAAAATATCCACGGATTCATAACTAGAAACTCTGAAGTGTAAAGTATATAAATTAGGTGAGTTTCATTAGTTAGCCAATGAAGAGAACACCACACGGTATTCAGTGAGGTAAAGAAGTTTATTTACTGAACTGCTGCCCATGCCATACATAGTGGAAAGGCATGTAAAAAAATGGGGTGACCCAACCTCGGGCAAGGGTGTATCTATGAGAAGGACCAGATGAGGTGTGGCCGTTTAGGGGAAATTCTGATCACACTGGATCTGGATGTGACCTCACGTTCTGGGACTCACCTCTGGTCAGATGGAAAGTGTGACCAGAGGCTGACCAGGTTGTGACTTAACAGGATAGTGAGGTGGCTGCCTTCAGGTGTGCCAAATACTAGGCAACACATAAAGGGTTGAAACTTAGCCAAGAATTGGGAAGGTTTCTGCATAGGGTCTACATTACCTGGAGCAGACCTAACACCAAATCCAGACAGTACCTCTGATATATGACTCCTGACTCCAAACAATTCATTCTCAATCACTTTCTTTCCTTCTTTCTTTCTTTCTTTCTTTCTTTCTTTCTTTCTTTCTTTCTTTCTTTCTTTCTTTCTTTCTTTCTTTCTTCCTTCCTTCCTTCCTTCCTTCCTTTCTTCCTTTCTTCCTTCCTTTCTTTCTTTCTTTCTTTCTTTCTTTCTTTCTTTCTTTCTTTCTTTCTTTCTTTCTTTCTTTCTTTCTTTCTTTCTTTCTTTCTTTCTTTCTTTCTTTCTTTCTTTCTTTCTTTCTTTCTTCCTTCCTTCCTTCCTTCCTTCTTTCCTTCCTTCCTTTCTTTTCTCCTTCCCCCTCTCTCTCTTTTGTTTTTTTGGTAGGTTGTGGGGTTTGAACTCTGGGCTTTGGCACTTTCCCTCAGCTCTTGAGCTCAAGGCGAGCACTCTACCGCTTGAGCCACAGCTCCACTTCTGGTTTTTGAGTGGTTTATTAGAGATAAGGGTTTCACGGACTTTTCTGCCCAGACTGGCTTTGAACCACAATCCTCAGATCTCAGACTCCTGAGTAGCTAGGATTACAGGTGTGAGCCACCAGCGCCCAGCTCTCTCTCTCTATCTCTCCTCTCTTTCACTCACCCTCCCTCTCTCCCCTACCTCAGTATTCTCAACTCTCAAATAATAAACATTTGCTGAGTTGAACTCACAGGCTGGGAGCTCAATTGGCATATGTGAAATTTATTTAATGTTTCCTTGTACCTCTACCACAGGTCACTGGAATCAAATAATGAACACTCAGCAGCATGGCATCTCAAGACATTTGGAGGAGGAAAGCAAGCATGCTCACTGCGTTCTGTGAGGTCCACCCTAGGAAGGTGGGTCAGACTCCTCCCTTCTCTTGCTAACTCTCAACCCAGTTTCTGCATAAGTAGAGGTGACTGCCTCCAAGAGTCCCAGTTAATCAAGTGACACAGGTATTAGGCAGACACTTAGCCTCTTGTGGTGCTGAGATTAATGGCATGATTCAACATGATCCACTAGTTTGATGAGATTGGGACTTCTTAAATTTTTGGTTAAGCTATGTTCAAATTGTGTTCTATTTTTTTTCTGATTGTTAACCATGATTATAGATGTGAACCAGCACATCAGACCATTCAAAGTTCTTTATCCCACATGGAAGACATGAAGTTTATTTTACCAAATGACATACAAGTTGACAGACAGCAAAAGTAAGTCCTTAATTCTGGTCAAGATGTGTTATTAATGTGAACCAAAATTACTTAGCAAAATATCTGACTACTGTGATTATACTTTCAATCTTACCCTACACTTGAATATCAAATCACCTATATTAGCCAATGATTCACTCAAATTACCTGTAATCATTTATGTCTGTCCTATCTTCTAGAAGTAGGGAGAACTGGAACTCACACAATTAACTAAAGTGGGAGAATTTGAGAGGATCACAGTTCTGAATCAGTCTAGGAAGCAAAGTATCATCCATATCAACCTACTAGGTCGTGATATTGGAATGCAATCATGATCCCTGCTTTTTGGGCTGGGTGCAAAAATTGCTACTCTATGAGCAAAGTAACTTAAACTAGAAAGGATTGGTGGAGTGACTCCAGTGGTGGAATTCTTGTCTGGCAAACACAACATCAAAACTCAAATCAACTTCCTAAAGATAAACTAAGAAAAGGAAAGAAAGAACAACTCATATTGAGCATGTGTTCAATGTAAAGATTTACACTAAATTATTGTAGTTATAAATGCCATCATTTATTTCTAGGAGCACACACATTTTGTGTCAAGACTAAATGAAAAAATTAACACCATGTATATAAAGTTTGGTAAAACACAGGTCTAGCTTACAATGGTGAACACTTAAGTTCTGAATCATGTGCAGTGGTGTTGCAGGGTTGTTAAGGTTTATGGAAGTCCATCTTTTTGATGAACTTGACATGATGAAATTACCTAACCATACATAACCATACAGTTCACTGGACAGATACTACTGATATATATATATATATATATATATATATATGTATATATATATATTATATATATATAATATATATATATGTCACACATGTATGCATTTATATATTAAGTGACATGTAAATAAAAATAAAAAATTATCATGAATAAATTTAGTGAACAGATAACTTTCCCAAAGTATTACTTTACCTGAACCAGTTCATGTCTTAAAGTCTCCAATGCTATATAACACTTACATGGTTGCTGATCCCCTTCTGATTTTTTATGATATTGTTATTTTTTTTGTTTTTCAGGTGAAAAGCCTGCCAATAAATATACTTTCATGACATTCCTTTCTTTAGAAAATGAAAAGCATGTTATGTTATCTGGCTATTTATGTACTATCAAATTTTTTTTTTATAATTTCAAGTGCATATTGTCTTAGATCTCACTCATTCTCTTCCAATAGTACCTATGGGAAGGAGAAAATGATGGATTATTCTGTTACTTTGGGAGTTTCTGTTATTAATAACTGCAATAAATATGAAAACGAAACTCTGAAATTATTTAGAGAGGTAACTTGAAAGTTACTTTCTACACACTCATGTTACTTCCTCAAATAAATCACAGAACTTAAAATAAGTAACATTTTTACCCCGGTGCCAGTGGCTCATGCCTGTAATCCTAGCTACTCAGGAGCTGAGATCTGAGGTTAGTAGTTCAAAGCTAGCCCTGGCAGGAAATCCATGACACTCTTCCTTCCAATTAACCACCAGAAAACCAGAAGTGACACTGTGGCTCAAGTGGTAATGTGCTAGCCTTGATCTGAAGAGCCCAGGGACAGTGCCCAGAACCAGATTTCAAGCCCCTTGACCAAGAAAATTAAAAAGGAAAAAAGGGGGAAAAAGTAATATTTTAAAACTAATATGCATATATACACAAGATTTGTCCAGAAATAAAACTATAACAGCCCCTGGACTGGCAAAAAAAAGAGATTAAAGTGAAATTGCCTTCAATAATTCTTTTAGACGATCTATACTGAGGGCAGGCTACTGGAACTCACATCACTAATGGAAGAGGTAGAATTTGAGAGGATCACAGATCAGAACCAGTGTGCAAGGTTTTCATGTTGGAATGCATTTGTGATCCCCGCTACTTGGCAGACAGAGGTGAGGAACTTAGCCTGTGTTCGCCCCTCAGAAAAATGGATAACTTATGAGCAAAGTAAATAAATCGAAAAAGAATTATTCTAAAGGTAGAATACTTGTTCAGCAAACAAAATATCTAAATTCATACTCATTTCCTAAAAGAGGAAAGAAAAGGGAAGAAAGAAAGAAAGAAAGAAAAGCAAGAAAAAAAGAAAAGAAAAGAAAGAAAGGGAGGAAGAAAGAAAGGGAAAAGGAGAGGTATAAATAAAAACCTCAGCATGCGTTAGGTGATAACAATGACCCTAAATCATTTTAGGGATAAATACCATCATTTAATTCTGGGCAGAGACATTTTGTATCAAGCCTGAAAAAAACCATAGCATACCACATACAAAGCTTGGTTTAAATACAGGTCTGTCTTACACTGTTGGACCAATGGGAATGTATGTCTAGTGCTGTTGCAGGTGTGTGGGAGTTTATCATCCTGATGATCTTGCAATGATGAAATTGACTAACTACACAATTACCTTGGCATATCCCTGTTGAGACCTATATTAAGTCACAGGTTAACAAAGAACAATATGTACAAGGAAATATATTGAACAACAAGGCATTGTGACCAAATTATTTTTACCTGATTCAGTGTATTTTTACATTCTATATCACATGTACAAGTTCCTCATTCCCTTCTGTCTCATTATGTTGTCTTTTCTTGGTTTTGTTTTGTTTTCAGAACCATGGTATAACAGGGCATTTCTTATATTTTTGCCTTCTAGTCTTCAGAAATTCTGCAGTTAAATATGCTTAAGTTCCTTTCATTAGAAAATTTAAACCACATTAGGTAGGGTCTTCATCATGATTTTGTTATGATCTCAAATACATTTTTTTTCTGGCATTCTACCTGTATAATCTCACTTCAATCTTTTCCAAAGGGCACTTTAGTGGAAGGAGGAAATTCAAAGTGGATTCTGGTAGAGAATTTCTGTTACTAAAAACTCTGGCACATAGTAAAGTAAGCAAGTCCAAAATTATTCATTAGAGAGATGATTTGAAAGTCATCTTTTTACATCTTAATACGCTTTCCTCAACCAAACCAGAGGATTTAAAATAACTAATATTTTTAAGTTAATGTACACAAATGTGCATGAAAATTCTAGAAATAAAATGATCACTCATGAAACCTTACTTATACTTCAAAGAATGATTTCCAGTTAGAGGAATAATCTTCACACATTTTCACACAATGTGTATCTGCCTGGTAACAGAACCCCAAACTAGACTAATGCATCTAATAGCTATCTAATTTTCGTTGTCTTTTGGGAATACTGCTTTCTTATCATATTGAATTCTGTGACCATTATAAAATCACATTTGTAATAAAAGTTACTAGGTCGGAACTTCAAGGATGAGGTGGTGTGGGGTTTCTGGTGGAGCCCTCTCTGGTTCAAAGGAGGAGTTGGTATTGGCACAGCCTCTGTGGTAGAGAAGAGTGGGGCTTTGAGGGTGAAAGCCAGTCTGTGTAGGGCTTTGAGACAGCAGGGAGGGGACAGGAAAGACTAGACTTGTTAGGAGCAGGGTCTCTTGTGGAGTAGGTGGGACTTAAGGATGGAGACTGGCAGGTGGATGGGTTTTCAGTGGAAGAAGGCATGGTCACTGAGGAAGAGGCTCTTTGGGACAGAGCTTTGAAAAGGAAGAACAAGGCTACAAAGGAGGAGGTTACTTAGAGGAGGGGTTGTTGTGTAGCACTGTGAGCCCTGGTGGGATATGTAAGGTGAAGTTTCCCATAAGGCATGGAAGAGAATGAAGGCAAGAGGCTGACAAAAGGTGGGAATTCTGGTGCAGGACTGCGGAGCTATGAGGGAGAGCCTTTTCAGGGTCTGTGAGAGGGCAGAGCTGTGCTAGGAAAAAGTGGGCTTGTAAGGGGCGGAGTTTCTGGTGGAGAATGTCAGGCCTTTGGGAAGTGTGTTAGGGTTGAGGTGGGGTTTCTGGCAGAGCAGGATGTAGTAACAATGTATGGAGGAATTTTTCCGGACCAGAGCTTTGTGAGAGCAGCGATAAGATCCAGTGGGCTAGACTAGTTAGGACAGGGTTTCTGGTGTAGCCAGTCGCCACTTCGAAAAGAGGAGTAAGGTTGGATGGGGATTTCAGTGTTACAAGGCAGGACATTCGACTTTGGACAGGGTTTCCAGTGGGGCAAGGCAACCGTCAAAAAGGGACTATGAAGGGACAGGGATTTACATTTGAGCCCGGTGAGGCTTCCAGAGGGAGGCCAACAGATGCAGTGGTTTGCAGTGGAGCAATGTGGGTGTCGAGAGATGGGATAGTGTGGTGGGGTTGTCTAGTGGGGGTTTTCTAGAGTAGGTCAGGGCTTGGAGCCATGGGGTTAATTGGAAGAGGGACTTTGAAAAGGAGTAGAAGGTCTACAAAGGTGCAGGGTAATTATGGGCAGGGTAACTGGTTGAGTAGGTTGTGGATCTACGGGAGGATCCAATAAGGGGAGGATTTATCTCTGGAACAATGCAGCCATTGAGAGAGTAGATATGGAAGGTAGAGAGGCCTGTGGTGGAGCAGGGCTGGCTTTCCAGGCAGGAGATGGGCTGTGTGAGAAGCTTCTGGTCAACAAAGGCGGTGCTACAAGGGCAGTTATAGAGAGGTGGAGGGTTTTTGTTGTAGCATGAAGGGCTTTGTGGGAAGAGGTAGGTTCAGGGCTGGCTTTGAGACGTTAGGCCACTTAGAAGTAGACTAGTTGTGTATGGAGTTTCTGATGAAACCAAGAGGGGACGAGGGAGAAGTCTGGTTGGGAGTGGGGTATGAAAGGGATGGGAGGAGCTTGGAGGTAATAGAATATGGGAGCAATGGGACTTTCAGTGAATAGAATAATTAGGGATTGGGTATCTGGTGGATGAAGTTAGGATTAGAGGGAGGAGCCCGATGTAGGCGGGGTTCTTGGTGCAGCAAGGTGGATCATAAGAGCAGATATGGATGTGGCCTGGTTTCTGGTGATGCAGAGCAGGGATTCCAGGAAGGGGTGGAGTGGAAAAAGGCATTCCCTGTAGCAGAGGAGGACTTTCAGGAAGGATTCTGGTTGCAGTCAGGCCTTTGAAATTTTATAGCAGGACTACCAGGGGTAGGTTAGTTAAGGTTGGGCTTTTTAAGGACGAGGGTGACTGGAAGTGGGTTTCCAGTGGATCCAGTCAAGTTTTATGGGAAGGGGGGATAGGAAAGGGACAAGACTTAGTGAAGAGTGGGGCTACAAAAAATAAACAATTACTCTAATAGGAACACCATTTTCAGTCAGTGTAGAATTATATTACTTTTATGTATGCGAGAGATATTGGAGAAAGTAAGCAAGTAATAATTCCTTCCTAGTGAAATTTTCCTGTATTCCAGTTGTGTGAAAATAAAACCACAGGTCACATCAGGATCAGAGGCCCACAGCACTGGAGTTGATTCCACAGCACAACCTTTAAGGACTAAAAATAAAAATTTTTAAATATCTCACTTGGTCATAATGGACACACTATTATCTTAAAATTGTGAATGAATAGACCTTTTACTCTGTTTTAGAAATCCTAACAGTAAGTAAATGATAATGTTTTAACTTTATATAATATTTGGAAGTATACTAAAATAATTAGGAAAATATAAAATGGTACACAAAATGTTTGTTGTCCAGCATCAATTTTAATCTAAAAGAATTTAAAACCAGAAAATTGCCATCTAGTGAGATTGCAGATTGGTTTATTTTCAGTCATCACAATGGTGACTTAAGGAATGTAGCTTCATCATTGGATGCATCCATGTTACAACATATCTAAAAATGTGAAGGACTACACAGACCCTTAAGAAACTCAGAGGGATCTGTGAAATGAGGTTGGAATAAAATTAATGACTAATTACCGTAGGAATTTATCTTCACTAGGCCCATAATTATTTTCCAGAAGAAAAGACTATATTGAAAAATAAACAAACAGTCAAAAAAGGAAGCAGGCAGGCAGACCTTGAAGTAAACATTATCCAATGAACAACATCTATTGAAGCATGATTGCAATAATCTTTTACCTAAGTTACAGTACTGATCCATGTTCTTCCCTTATGCCAAATAAGAAAGCCATGAAAATGCAGTAATAATTTTTCAAGACATTAGATTTTACAGAAGGAATTCAATGAATGTATTTCTAGAAAGTAAAGATAGATGTCTGAGATAAAGAGTAAAGCAAATATCCCCATTTTTAGTCCTTCAAGGTGAGATGGGTAAAAGACGAAGCACAAGGAGAATGGACAGAAGTACAGTAATGCATACCAGTAGTTCCCAAGATGCAATGATGAATGTAACAGGGAAAAGTCAACATGACCATCAGAGGACTTAGCACTGGAGAGTAGAGAGAAGAACAGTGAAAATCCATGGAGAATTACAAAGGATGACCTTGCATATTTGGCAGAAGTGTGCATTGCATGGCATTGAGGTCTAAAATATGTGTAGGTATTATAGGAAACTATTTGTGCTCATATGGTGCCTCAAGTAGTGATAAACTTATGACTTACAGGACATTGAATAATCATAAAGGTCTTGCTTCAGTAGTGCAGAGTTAAACCTTGATAAATTCTGTTTTTAAACACCTAACACCTATAAAACCAAGACAAGAAGATATAAATTATATATAAGTGACTTGACTGCAACAAGAGTTCAAAAAATCAAATCACATAATGTGGATGCAACAGGATTACATGATTAAGGTAATTTTGAAACAATACACATTTTATGTGAATAGTCCTGATTATAAATGATTTGTTTTCCATACAAATTTTGGATGTACAAAAACAAAACCAAACAAAACAAAGCAAATGACACTTGGCAATAGAGCTAGATGCCAGTATCTCATCTCATGAGGCTGAGATTGGAAGACCATGGTTCACAGATGGCTCCGGTAGCAATCCATGAGACGTTTATGTTCAATTGTTCAATCAAACACAGAGTAAAACCTTGGTTAAAATAGTACAGATTCAGTCAATCATGAGTGAAAAAAACAAGCAAGATTTTGAGGCTCCAAGTCAAGTTTCATTACTGCACACACACACACACACACACACACACACACACAGAGAGAGAGAGAGAGAGAGAGAGAGAGAGAGAGAGAGAGAGAGAGAGAGCGAATATTAAGAGTATAAAAAATAAACTTATCTGCCAGGACTATCCTAAGCATATATTAATGAAAATGATGGAAACCATAGAGCTTATGTTTCTTTAAGTCTGGCTTGCTTCACATAATGATTTTTTCCAAGTCTTTCCATTTTCTTAAGAAAGGGGCTGTGTCATTCTTTCTCATAGAAGCATGAAATTCCATTGTGTATATATACCACATTTTCCTGATCCATTCATCTATTGAGGGGAATCCGGACTGGTTCCATATCTTAGATATGGTAATAATGCTGCAAAAACATATTTGTGCTGGTAGTTTTAGTGTTTTATTTTTTGGAGTCCAGTCATGGGGCATGAATTATGGGCATGGGCGCTGTCCTTCAGCTATTCAGCTCAAGTTTAGGGCTCTACCACTTGAGCCACCGCGCCACTTCCAGCTTTTTTCTTTTTGCTTATGTGGTACTGAAGAATCGAACCCAGGGCCTCTTGCATGCAAAGCAAACACTACCACTGAGTCACCTTCCCAGACCAAGAGAAGATATTTTAACTTATTTTCTACAAGTAAATTAATATTAAGCAAAGCTAATTAAAATAATTACTTATTTACTCTTCAGAAGATGAGTATAGTACTCTTGGATATCTTGGAGGAAAAGACTTTAGACTCATTACAACTCATGCCTTGCATTGAAATTACAGGCTAAACTTTCTTCTTCATGAAACAAAAGCTTCAGTTCTTTCATATTAGAATTATAAAATCATAATACCTGTATGTTGATTTGTTTTCCTCTGCTATTTTCAATTCCATTCTTCTTCCATTAGTTATCTAGAGATAATTTCGACAAATGCCCATGAGTGGGATTGCTGGCCCCAAAGCTATGTACATTTGACCATACAAAATGATGCTAATTGAAATGAACTCCAAGACATGGAAACAACAAGTACTTTTTTTTCAGATATCAACCTTGATGTTGGTAAAGTAGTGTATCTAAATTTTATTTTATTTCATTTCTCTTTAATTTATCCCTGGACATCTCTGTCTTGATTCTGGTACCTTCCATCTTGTATATACATTGTCTGATTTGTAGAAGGAAAGGGAAATAACATAAGGATGAAAGAAGTGACCCATTGTAACAATGATATTCACAAGACAATACACCGGCAATGAACTTTAATACTTTGGGGTGGGGGTGGGATAAGATAGGAGAACAACAATGGAGTGGGTAACAATATTCAACAAGGAATGTACCTTACTCATGTAACTGTAACCACTCTGTACAGTACCTTTAAATAAAATAAAATTTAAAAAAGTGAACCTACCCTAGAAAAAAAATAACCCATCTGTAATAGTACTTGTGAGGGATTCTAGAGTCAAACTGTTAGTCCTGGAAAGGGATATATTGGGAAGCCATCTTAAACGGCCATCAAAAGCCTGAGAGCTGTGCTTTGTAAAGGTCAAACAGTTAAGGGAAGACAGGGGTATGGGTTATTACCTAAAATGTATTTAAGTTAAGCTGTTGGACACTAAAAGTTTAAGACTTTAGAGACAAGATGGATGTCTGTGCTATGGTTGTAATGACTATTGCTCCCTTCTGCTCCCTAAAAATAAGGGGTTCAATTATCATTATGTATACAAACAATACCTCAGTTAATAGTTGTAACCACAAGCTAGATTGATGCCTTAGTTTGTGGACATACCTGTAATCCCTCACTATACCACCCCTGTAGTAGAATGAATATAAAGCATGTTAAACAGGATTTGGGGATCCAGAAGCTGGCAATGAGGCTTTGGGTCCTCTGGTGTCTTCTTTCCTCTCACTTCCTGTGATTTCTCAGTTCTTTGGCCAGGTATCCCATCTTCTTTGCTGTTCCATGTTTGTGGTCAGTGACAGTACTGAAATTTTGAACACCTCAAAACAAACTATGTAAAAACACTTCTTCAAAGAAAATTCACAAATGTATAGGAGCACCTGAAAAGGTACCAAACATCATCAGTCACCCTATGATCCTCCAGCAAGAAAGTATAATTCAGGAGTATCTTAATTTCTGATAATATAAGAGATGGACAATTGTCCCTTTTGTACATTTGGTATTTGGTATTGCATAAATTTTCAGAAACGCATATACAATGTGAAATAATGTTATTTATTTCATAGGTCACAAACCTCATCACTGGAGTGATGATCCTAATGTCTTATCTCAGTTATCTGATTCAGGCTTAGATGAGTGTGAATTGCATAATTATAAATATTTCTCCATGAAACTTAACAACACAGAATGAAGTGTGAGGGTCAGGCCATTCCATACCTCTAAAGATTTTACATATATTCCAGTAATACACACCTAAACTGCTTAGCACTCACAGCACATTGGTGTGTTATAATTGTCTTCAGATCAGAAATACTCTAGAGTTTAAAGTAGAATGATGGGTTGTACATTTTCAATGCAAGAGTGATGATCACCCCCTGGAAAATTCTTCCTATATATTTTACTGACTTAGCTTCTACTCTGTGCTTTACCATTATCATGGAGGGTCACACTGTATCGAGCTACAATACTGCAGCAACCTTAGCTGCCTTTGAATTTTACCTCTAATCTTAATACCAAGGTCAACTCCGCAACTCTAACCACATCATTAATAGACACCTGAACTTTCCAAGCTTGGTTAAAAATTCAGCTATCATTGCTCATTGCCAGTGTTAAAAATCTCACTCCATTAGATTTATTGTGTTTCTTCTTGTATTTCCAACAATGCCTTAGATGTTGGTTTTTGATGTAGAGCTTTTCGTTCGCATTTGATTCATGGAAGTGTTAGTGATGCCAGTTGAACTGCATATATTATAATGTGAGTAATTTGATGTTTTGACATATGAATTTAATTTTGGGAACTGAGGAAGTCAGTACACATCACTCACAAAAGTTTCTTTATATGTACTGGTATTGCTTTATTGTGAACTTCCTAAAAGCCAGTCATAGGAGCACATGTCCTAATATCATCCCTTCTGTCACTGAGACGAGGTTTGAAAGGTCCAGACAACTGGGCACTTCATAGTGAGAAGGTTTCTACAATGAAGGGTGAGAGAATAGAAAAAAGAGCAAATGAATCTACCAACTGTTTTGTTACATGTTCTTTACACTTAGCCATTAAGACACCATAATAGTATTTTTATTACTTCTTACCTACTCTTTTCCTGTTCTGAGATGTTTTATTTATGGATCTCTAAGAAATCATATGAGAATCATATAATAAATCTATAAATCATATAAGAAATCTTAAATAATAGTTTGTTCGGGATATATAACCTAAAAGGAATACTTTCAGGAAAGTATTAAGCACATAAAATGTAATGCACACCTAAAATTGTCTCTTTATTGAAAACTTCAGCAGTTGTAGTTTATTGATTCTGATAACAAAGTTTATAAACTAAGTTACAATAATATTCCAAATAGAACACAGAACTAGAAAAATGAAGGGTAGCACTAAAGAACGCTACTGCTACCACTAATAGAATAAGAATAAAATTTAGGCAAAACTACTTCATAGTAAAAGCCACAGGACAGCCCCAACATTACTTTAATTGTTTCATATGAAAAAAAGACCTTTTTTGTAAAGACAAATTTTCACAGATATTGACATCAGTTGGGTATATATTTCTTAAGGCCTTCAGGAAGGATGCTATGATTATGTAGATGGAAGCTGACTTCTTTGGGACCTACTACACAATGTGCAGACACCATTCCAAGCACTGCATCTGCACTAGGTTAATTTTAGTGCTCATGATAGTTCTTCCAGTTAGTAAATGAATTAAGTATTTTATTAAAAACACAAGTAGGCAACAAGTCCAAACAAATTTCCCAAGTACATAATACTGATCAGCTGTAGATCCATAATTCAAATCTAGGTTTCCACCAGGCATATCTGAGGATATTCTGTAAGTTTCAAATTCATTACCTTTCAAGATGTATGGAGCAGATGAACCCATATTATTTTCCTAATTATGGTTATAATGACAATAATATTGCTACAGAATATACATATTTTGAAATGAAAAGAGTGTGGGTAATGACATTGTAGGTGATCTTTATTCCAAATAAGGCATGAGCAAAAAAGAAAAGTAAGGGGCTGGGAAGTGGGCTCAGTGGTAGATCACTTGCCTTGAATGCATGAGGTCCTGGGTTAAATTCCTCAGCACCACATAAGCAAAAAGAAAAAAGTTGGAAGTGACGCTGTGGCTCAAGTGGTAGAGCAATAGCCTTGATCTGAAGAGCTGAGGGACAGCACACATGCCCAGAGTTCAGGCCCCATGACTGGATCCCCCCGCAAAAAAAAAGAAAATAAAAAAACCTAGGCCCCAAATTTTTCATAGTACTAGCACTCATATATTATACATATATATATATATATATTATATTATATTATATATATAGCATATATATAATATATATTATATAGCATATGATATATTTTATATATATATATATATATATATATATATATATATATATATATATATATATATATATATATATATATATATAGGGTTCCTAAATTATACAGTGAGTTACTTTGTCGAAATCTGGTCATAGATTAAATATGAGGTGTAAAAAAGCATGTAAGTCTGAAATGACTCCAAGGTAATTTGACAAGACAGCTGGGAGAGTTATCACTTAATCAAATAGTAATGTGAGATTGGTTTGTAGATAGAGATCTAAGCTCACTTTGGGATCTTTTGAGTTTTCTAAAATCAGTAGGTCGTAGTTGTCAGTAGACAGGATTCTATTAAGGACTTGAATTAAAGAAAACACCTGGAGAAAAAATACAGAAATAATTACTGTACTCAGTGGTAACAACCATGAGAAGGAATATTACAGAGCTAAGCCCTAGGATATACAAATATGTAAAATATGACAAATGAAGAAAAAATATGTAATGCAGACTTATATGGATAGGTATTTTTAATGTTTAAGGGCTATGAACTGATTGTGTGATGACCTAAAATTTAAGAAATTGGTATGTTGAACTATCCTTTGGGCCAACCATCTCTGATAGTTTAAGTAAAACGGGGCCACAATAGTGTGTCTTGATTTAACAAAGTGAAAATAGGCCAATATTTGGAAAGCCACTTTTGGACATGTGGTTGGAGTGGCAATTACTGCAGTTTTTTCAAGTGTCAGTAGAAAGCTACAGGTTTAGCACAATGATGGAAACCTTTCAGGGATCTGGTAGCTTTCCCTCTGTCTTCAATTTCCCTCTTTTTCTGAGAGCTAAAATATCATTACTGGAAGCCTGTCCAAATTGTGCCTTTGGCAAGTTAACAGATAGTCAGTCTATCACATGCCCAAATAAAAGAGAATGGGAACAGGTCTACATTGAGCACTCACAGTAGTCGGGTCTCTGGACTTTCTCAGAAGAGCCTTCTGCCATAGTAGGATGGATAGGGCTGGATAATATGCAAAATAGACACCATAGGATTGAAAGTATTCTGCTAAGTTGACACTTGAGATATCGGATGTTTTCACTGCATTGTATTGATTTTTATGAATCAGTTAATCAGATTCTTCATACCATATGGTGTTACTAGACTGTAAAATGCATGCTTATTGCATTTCCTTTGTATAACATATAGTATGTTTTAAAATTTGGTAAAAAACATTCGTCTTTTCATTTATTTATTTTTAATATGGATTACTCTAGTTCTCAAGAGTAGGGAAATGCCCTGGAACTTTGTAATTTGATGTCATATGTAATTTTTTTATTCTTATTTATTGTCTATTGCAGCACCCAGCTATATGTAATTTAAACTGTAGTTTTCTTCAAGTGTATCATCCTACACTGAAGTTTTTTTTCTTACAAGCTTTCTAATAAATATGTAATCTATTCAATTTTGTAAAGTACTGCTGGACCTCCCACTTATTTGTGGCATTTCTGAAATCCAAGTTCCTCTGTGTGTCAGGGTGGATACTTTTGCCTGAAACAATTTTGTTATTGAATACATAACATCTGGCTACTTAGGGAACAAAGGATGTGAATCTACAGTATCCCGATAAAGAGCTTCCAGGACAATTCAAGGGCAACTCATGTATTCTCTGTGTAGGTGAATAGGAGCATAGAAAAGAAATTCTTATACATGAAAATGACTGGGAGTGTGTGCACATAGGTGTTCACTTATTTATCTGTTGTTATAGTTTTACAAATTCACTTTTATTAAATGATATTTCATATATATATGATATATACATATGTATATGATCAAAATTTCCAAATTCCAGAGAACCACCTCCATGGGCATCACTTTCCTATGTTGCTCTTTGGGTAATAAGATTGAAATCATTGTCCTGTGGTAGAGAAATAACTCAGCGATTCAAACATTTTTCTTTCAATATGTCTCCTGTTCCTACATCTAAAATGAGGAAGTCTGTTAATACATAATACATGTTATAATATATTTAATATATTATATAATGTATAATATATTCGATATTATAATATGTATTATATATAATAACTGACAGTATTATATATTTATAAGGAAAAATACAACAAACTTATCGATGTCCATACATTCCTAGCCATGATTAGGTTCAGTAGAATTAGGTGCATTACATCTCAACAGGAAAAGTCTACTGAAGTTCTGATGACCTTGAGCTAGATAAGGAAAATTTACGTAAAAAGAGCCTCTCTTCAATTATGAGAAAAGATAAGTTTGGAAGTTTTTTTCTTTTTTTTTTTTTTTAGGCCGGACAAGGGGCCTGAACTCTGGGCCTGAGCACTGTCCCTCACCTCTTCAATTCAAGGCTCGTTCTCTACCAATTGAGCCATAGAAGCACTTCTGGATTTTTCTGCTTATGTGGCACTGAAGAATTGAACCCACGGCCTCATGCATGCAAGGCAAGCATTCTACCACTGAACCACATTCCCATCCCAAGTTTGGAAGTTTTTGAGAAGAGGAATTTGGCATTTTCTTTGCATCATTGATTAGTAAAAAGTAGATATCATTTTGCTCCAAATATTGTCTCCTTTTATGTTCCCTAAACAGTTACACATGATCATCATTCCAGCGCATATCTTTAAGTCCTTCTTTTATTTCTTTTATCATTATTGTTTCTTGTTGTTTTGCTGATCCTAAAGCTTGCACTCAGGGCCTAGGCATTTTCCCTGAGCTCGAGGCTCATGCTCTACCACTTGAACCACAGCACCACTTCTGGCTTTTTCTGCCTGGGCTTGCAGTGAATCATAATACTCAGATCTCAGCCTTCCGGGTAGCTAGGATTACAGGTGTGAGCCCAGTGTCCAGCAAGTCCCTCTCTTTTAGATATTATTCTAAAACTCTCCTATCCAAGGTCACTGCTAAGATAGTAAATGGACCTATGCCAATAGTTCCTTCAAACTCTCATCTCCTGTTATGGCTATGGTGTGTCTTTTCCATTGTATCCTTAACCTACTTCACTGTTCTCTTCCTAATCCATGATTCTAGATGTATTCCTAATAATTATCTAAATATTGTGTCTATAAACCCTAAATTACTCAACTATTAATTAAATTTAATTTTTTTCAATATTATTGTTGTTCTGTACAAATCTGAGCGTATATTCACCTCCTGCATCTACCTCTTGGCATGAGTAGAGCCTGGGCCTATTCTTCCTTAAATGCAAGAGGTTAGCCAAAGTATAGCCTACAGAATTCCTGCCTAGGAGTCAGGACAAGTAGTTGAGTGCCTGAAAGAAGCAATGCATTCCTAACATGAGAAGGGGTGATAGAGACAACAGCCTAGAGAGCAAACTGGCAGTCACAACATTTAACAACTTCTCCTTTGGGGAAACTGACCTCCTTCAAAGTGGCAGTGAGATAACTTACCTAGTGAATTTTCTTATATGAAGGAAGTTGTCATGTCTCACTACACAACTCCCTTGTAGTCAAAGAGAGGGTCATTCTTCGGTTGCCTCCTTAGACCTAGTCTCAGTTTATCTCCATCTTAGACTTTGTTCAGACTCTATTCCTACCAGAAGGTCCCTGATGAGGAGAAAAGTGTGATCTCTTGGCTTCTGACTAGCCCTTTGGGACCTGAGGCCACTTTTAGTTTTCAACCTGTTCCTTCTGACAATGGGAAAGCTAATTCTCTGAATTGTGCCCTAGTATCAAGTCTCTTCAGAGAATGTCAAGGAATGACAGATTCTGCCTGAGGGAGTGAGTTTCTCCATTTCCAAATTGGTCAATTAATATCTGATTCTGAGACCCAGGTTGAAGTCCTTCACCAGATCCTCCAAGCTGGTGTGGATGTTAGCTCAGACTCCAAGCCATCCTCATATTTCTCCAGCTCTTTCTCATGAACCAAAAAGTTACAGGAGTTTAGTTCAGAAACAAGGAGAAATGAGAGTAGCAGAAGAACTTTTGGCAGGGTGAGGAATTAGAAACTTTGGGTGAAAAAAAGGGCTCAGAAAATCTAGGATCAGGGGGCTGGGAAGGTGGCTCAGTGGTAAAGCGCTTGCCTTGCATGCCTGAGGACCTGGGTTCAATTCCTCAGCGCCACATAAGCAAAAAGAAAAAAGCTGGAAGTGGCGCTATGGCTCAAGTGGTAGAGCGCTACCCTTGAGCTGAAGAGCTGAGGGACAGCGCCCAGGCCCAGAGTTCAGGCCCCACGACCAGACACCCTCCCCCCAATAAAGAAAATCTATGATCACTCACATCATTTGGGAATCACATCATAATATTAGGGAATAAAAGTAATAAATTACTACCTAAAGTACTAACTCCACTACTCTACATTATAAGTGTTCTGTCAAAAGTTACCTGTCCAACTCTATTTTCATCAGGAAAACGGAGCACATTCTTTCCTCACAAGTACTACTGAGTATCTTTATCCATACTCCAGTTTGTTCTTACTCTCTACTTCTCTGTTACTTTCCTTTGCTGGATTCAATCAATGACACTTGAAAGTGTTAACATCTTCAGACATGTAATTATACTTTCTTCTAATCAATTTGTTATAAAGTAAAACAAATTGTAGGGAAACGTATATCTATGGTACATTTTCTTCCATGGCATATTTATTTGATGTTATTAAGTATTATTTTAATAGTTTCATTGCTAAAACTTGAGGAAACTGTTTTACTATCAGCAGTAATTAGTTGCACATTTTTTCCATGTCTGTGTATTTCTAAGCTTCTAACATCGTCTTTTACCCCAACTGTTGCCTTCTGAAAATTGCTTCAAATTATAAACTATATATGATGGTCCTCTATGTGTTCATTGATATATTTAAATTTTGATCGAATATCCACATATTATAGGATATCTTCAACCTATTGTAACTGGTCTGAAAACCAATATGGACATTCCTAATTAAAACAAAAACACAATGCCACAAAACGTTGTGAAAGTAGGATTAGGTATATATTCAAAATATTTAGCAATGATACAGTAGAAACATTCACTTCTCATATACCAAAACATGTTTATAGCTATGAATAGCACATTTTCTTAATTCCCTCTTTCCAGTGCATCTAGGTTGATTACACAACTTGGTTGATATGAATATTGCTGCCATGAATATGGA
The DNA here is from genome assembly GCF_019054845.1 of Dipodomys spectabilis. Taxonomy (NCBI): domain Eukaryota; kingdom Metazoa; phylum Chordata; class Mammalia; order Rodentia; family Heteromyidae; genus Dipodomys; species Dipodomys spectabilis. The sequence goes on from NW_024870989.1 coordinate 41,651, forward strand.
GGCTCATGTTGATTTATATTCCTTCAATATGTATCCAATTGCGGTAAAGGTCATCAACATATCTGTCTTTTTGGTATTGTGTAAACTTCCATTAAGATATCCCTATGGGTTGCACTAGTTTACAATGCCACAAAAACAAATATAGTTCCTCATTTATTTCAACCTCTCCAGATGTTTATTTATTTGAGTGGTGATAGCTATTCTGGTGTGTAAGATAGGATCTCAGTGACTTTCCTCTTTATTTTCCTTTGTATCTGTTATGTGGATATGAATCTCAAACATTTCATTTATTTATTAAACACTTACATTTGTACTTCATTCATGACTAGTGCCTTTCTTTTTCTTTTGGTATTTGATCAATTTTTAAGATTTATAACATTTGATTTTTTTCACATTACAAATACTCATTTTAGTTAGTAAAAAGATTTTTTTCATTACAATGGTGCACAATTAACTCAAAAGAACAGATTGTACATTTATATCACTGGATATTTTTGTTTGTATTTACATCCAGGAAATTGTTTCAATAAAGATGCTGAACTTCTTTTACTTATATACTGAAAGTATATTATCTCATATTGGGCTAAAATAATCTCAGAATTAACAGTCACAGCCTGGGCCACCACAGTCTGGGTTAAGTAAAACCACTAACACAGCATAAACTGCATTTAATGAGAGCAAAGGGCTTCATAAAAGTTAGAAGAAAGGCATCACCCACCATCATGAAGCAAATGTTGAAGTTCACAAGCAGACCTTAGGAATCTCAATATCAAGAAGATCAAAGGATAAAACTATTTAGAAGGACAACTTTAGAACTCAAAATTGGGGAGGTGGGACAAACAATAGATACCAAAACTCAATGCTAAAGGGAAGGAGTATTTTACCCCAAACCTCAGCTCTGTATGACTCTCTCACATTCACACAACACACACACACACACACACACACACACACACACACACACACACACACACACACACACACAGGCTAGTGAGAGGCCTTTGCTAAAGTACAGGCATTCTGGATGTAGACTCCGAATACTCCGAAAGTGTCCATTGTGAAGACCTTTACTGAAAGTACCCATTGTAAGTAGACTTTTACTGAAAGTTAGAACTCAGATTCCTGGAAAAACCATGAAATGTCACAATAACCTTCTGCCCATAACTCCCCTAGCAATAGCCATCAGCGGATGAAGGAAGTACTTAAAGTTACAGATTTTTTATACTTTTTAATTTTTTTTTACTTTTTTATTGTGAAAATACTGTACAGAGGGGTTACAATTACATGGGCAAGATAATGAGTACATTTCCTATCAAACATTGTAGCCTCCTCCTTTGTTTCCCCCTCCCATCCCTTCCCATCCTCCCCAGTCCCCCCATCGAATCCTCCTTCCCCTCTCCCCCACCAAAGTTGTAAAGTTCATTTTTCTCCATAAGAACTTGTACATCTCATTGTTGCAATGGGTCCACCTGTATCCCTATTTAAACGATTTGTTTTTTTTCCCTTCTCCACAAATTATTGCTTCTTGCTTAGCCTGCACTTGCCATCCAATAAGATTGTTATAAGATTACCCAGTTAACTGAAGGGTCGGGGCTCTCAACTCTGACCCACTGCAATGGTGACAGTTGTCAGTCCAGGCTCAAGCTCGCAATAAATGATTCTAATGTGATCGCATGACAACTGGCCCCACGGTGGTCTTTGGGGATCCTTATCTAAGCACAAGACTAGTGTATACAGAGAACCCCAGGGGCAGCTGTATCTGGGACAATGAAGCTTTTTTCCTTTTCTTTTTAGATAATTAAACATGATGTTGCAGTTGGCTCCACAGCTACTCCACACCTGAGCAAGAGGAAGGAAAAGATGCCTTAGACTGCAGAATGGCCTTGTGTAGCCCTGGCTTTCTGTGCAAGAATGCAGTTCGTGGTCCCCTAGGCAGGGGTGGCCAAGCTGAAATGGGGGTATGATTTGCCTGGAGGATGGCACCCTGTGAGCCCTGCATGCATGGTGAAGCAGCCTGGAAAGTCCTGTGAGCATCTCTGGGATGGCCTCTCAGTGGCTTGGAGAAGTTTACTCCTGTAGTTGGACATGGCAGGAGGCAGGAGGAGAACAAGAATCCAGAAGATGGGAGAGGCACAGAAGCAAATGAACCTCTTCATTGAGACTCCTCGGCCATTCTAAGGAGGTTCAAAACCTACACGTTGTGGCCACTGCACAAGTCACCAGAGGTCCTACTTGTCTAAGGAGCAATGCCTGGTCCTGATCCAGAGCTGGAATTTCCCAAGTAGCCCTGAGCTTGGTTGGTATGGAGCAGAGTCTACCAACCATGCTTCCTCTGTCCTGCTGTGTATAGCCTCCTAGCAGCTGCCCAGGCTACAGCACCCACAACAGGCCACCTCCTTGGGGTAGGCTGAGGCTGTGCTGACAATTCCTGGTGCCTGCTTCAAGGCAAGAGCGAGGCCTGGCCCACAGCAGAGCTGGCCCTCACTTCCAAGGGCATTGCGAGAGGCATGACAACCACAGGCCCAGCCTTGCTGCCCTCACTGGCCCTAGAGGTTACCTATAAGTCCCTGCCATTGTTCTTGAAATTCTTCAGCCATTGGTTGTCTCATTTTTCTTTATCTGTTTGGGTGGGACTCGAGACTTCTTTCTCTCCTCACCAAGCAAACAGGCCCTAGCAAATCCACCCCAAATTCCACACCTCACTGACACTTCCCAGAACCCAGCTGCCTTTAGGGCTGCTGCTGCATGAGCTGTTGGCCAACTGCCTCTTCCTCCCTTCACAGCCTCCTTCAGGGCCTCCCCACCATCCTCTCCCCACTGCCCTCAGCCCCAACCAAAGCTTGGCTTCTCCTGTGGCCCCTCGCTCTCCACATAGCCCTCATCCCCAACCCCAGCAGGGCCACTGCTCTAGGAAAAAGAACTGTGGGCCTGGCACAGCAGAATCAAAGGTGTCACAGTGTGCATCCTGCTGGGAATTGGAGGCAGCATAGGTCTCTGATCACTGTCTTTCACTTCACTTCCACATGTATTAATTGTATTAATTTGGTATTTAATATTGGATCTCATAATTTCTTTTTTTTTTTTTTTGTCAGTCGTATGGCTTGAACTCAGCCTGGGCGCTGTCCCTCAGCTCTTCAGCTCAAGGCAAGCGCTCTACCACTTGAGCTACAGCGCCACTTCCGGTTTTCTGGTGGTTTATTGGAGATAGGAGTCTCACAGTCTCTCCTGCCCGGGCTGGCTTTGAACCGCGATCCTCAGATCTCAGCCTCCTGCGTAGCCAGGATTACAGGCGTGAGTTACCAGTGCCCGGCAAGATCTCATAATTTCTTATTAAGCCTTTGCAGAATAGCTGGTAGAAACATAGTCCCAAATTCGTATTGTCTCTTGTTTAATTCTTTCGAGATTCAGAGATATTTTAAGTAGATATAACCATCATAAATTCTCATTTACATAACAGAGTTTTATTCAGAAAATATTTGCTTATGTATCTGTTATCAATTATTTACAAGACTAGAAACTTTTAAAGTTCCAAATAGTATAGGAAGATATTTGATTCATGTTGAATGGATGTGAGTAGGTTGAGCTGTTGCATACATTCGTGTGTGTTTGTGTGTGTGTGTGTGTGTGTGTGTGTGTGTGTGTGTGTGTGTGTGTGTAGGGGGGTTATATGTATCATTGAAATCAAGGACAAGGAATTTTTTCCTTTTTCTGAGATATGCATTATGGTGTTTCTTTGTTGGTGGTAGGCTCTGATTTCTTGCTTTTACCTGATGTGCACATTCCAGCTCAATTTTTCAATTAAAACTTCTTATTTAATTTTGAGCATATAGTGCTCTGATATTGCTTTGTCTTTAGTTTGTCATGTAGGATCTCCTTTCCTCTTTAACTACTAAAATTCAATATAAATTTTACCTCCTGACTGTTTTTCTCCTTTAATTTGCATCTTGAAATAAGAACTATAAGACATTTGATCTCTATATTCATGAAGAAAAACTATTTTGAATTTTCTGTTTAATGTAATAATACCTGGACACATTTGTTAGCAACAAGATCTTAAAATTTCTTTTGTAGTTTTAGTTTAAAATACTCTCCTCCATGTTTTTAGTATGGGGAGACAAATGCTTCCTAGTATCAATGATAACAATTTAATTCATTAAAATATCAGTTAATTCATAATTTTGAATATGTCTAGTGGCAAATGTATACATTTGATCAATAGATTTGCTTGATAGATCCGTGCACAAAAATACCACTCATAGGGGCTGAGAAGGTGGATCAGTTGTAGACAGCTTACTTTGAATACACGAGACCTTGGGTTTGATTCCTCAGCACCACCTAAGCAGAAAAAGATAGAAGTGGTACTGTGGCTCAAGTGGTAGAACACTAGTCTTGAGCTGAAGAGCTGAGGAATGGCATCAAGGCCCAGAGTTCACCACCACCGACAAATTAAATCAATAAATAAAACTCGTACTCAAGTACATTAATTTCAAAGATTAATTACCATTTTAGTTAGGGTCAGGGTGCCAAGATATAGCAGACCTTTGTCACAAAGCTTTAAGAAGGATTCAACACCTGACAAGTACTAAAAACAAAAAGTAAAAATTTAGCTCTTACAACAACATATAGAATAGCCACTCAAAGAAAAAGAGGTACTAAGAATGAAATACTTTTTATAACATTTCTTAAGAGATTCAGGCTCGGGCTGGGAAGGTGGCTCAGTGGTAGAGTGCTTGCCTTGCATGCCTGAGGCCCTGGGTTCGATTCCTAAGCACCACATAAGCAAAAAGAAAAAAGCCGGAAGTGGCTCTGTGGCTCGAGTGGTAGAGCGCTAGCCTTGAGCTGAAGAGCTGAGGGACAGTGCCCAGGCCCAGAGTTCAAGCCCCACTACCGGACCCCCCCCAAAAAAAAGAGAGATTCAGGCTCTACATTAATTATCATATAATCTGACCTTCAAAAACTCCAGGTGAGCCTGAGTCTTAAGGGCCTCTACAAAAATTGGAAGAGAGAATCATCAACCTGGATTTTTCAAATGGTTTTTGTTAAGGTAGTGTACATACAGATCACCATTTTATAAGTCGCTAATGAGTTCACTTCTTGTTTGACAATCTCATCACTTTGTTCTCTCTCTGATTTTCCCTCCTGTCCCTGTCCACAAGACGTATAGCTCATTGTGAATCTAAAGAGTATAACTGCTGCATTTGTTTCCCTGTTCTCCTTGAATTTCTGTGGCTCTTTCAATGTCCATAAAAATATAAACAAGAACAGAAAAATCCCTCTTGTTTTCAATTCCTGGAATTCATTTCAATATAAATACCAGTAGTTTTATGAGAGTGTCAGTCTCTGTCCACACATCCTGAACACTTACACTTCCTGCACCCAGTCATAATTCCAACTGGATTCTTAGGTCCACAAAGTAATTTTTTTCACTTTCCACACAGGAAGAACCTTAGTGTCAGAAAGATTAAGTAACTTACTGGAAATACTGGGCTGAGCATAGTGGCTCAGATCTGAAGATTATAGTTTGAAACTAACTCAAGTTGACACATCCATTACATGTTTATCTCCAGTTTGAGGCCACCTGGACATCAAAGTAACCCATCTTAGCTACAAGAGTCTGGCTATCCAGGGCCACAGAGAGAAGATGGAAGAGCATCAGCAAATGCTCTTGCCCAATTCTAGGGAGTGGCTTGGTGCCAGCTTAGTAAGGTATAGCTGCACCAGGGAACGGATAAAACAGGAGTGTTTATAAATAAAAGCACTGGTCTGAAGCCTCAAAATAAGGACCCCAGTCTGTGTGGACCAAAAAGTCTCTAGTATGAGGTTCTTTTTAAATTAATCGCGATTTTAGATTTTTGCAGAGGGGGATGGTGTATAGTTACAGGCAATGTCTGCTATGTCAGGTAATCCAGTCTGCTCTTTCACATGTTATCCAATAGCCAGGTTTCAACACAAATGACTTCAATGAGATTGTGCAAATTATACTGTGACTTTTACCTCTCATGAATCAAAATTCTGTCAAATGATTTCTGACTTCCAGTTGTTCACACAAAGTTTCTCATGATCTTTTCTACTATTTTGTCTTTATTATTGATGTTCATACTACTTTTTTTGTTGTTGTCTTTTGTGTATATGCCATTTTTAGGGCTTGTACTTAATGTTTAATGGTCTCTGTTGTATTCTTTGCTCATGGCTTATAACACGCTATTCCTTGAGCCACAACCTCACCTTCTGCTTCCTGCTAGATAATTGGAAATAAGTTTTCACATTTTTGTCTGTTTGATATTGAACTAAAATATTCAGGTCTTAGCCTCCTGAGTTTCTATGATTCTACACATGAACAGCTAACACCAAACTTTCCTATACTGTTATTTTAATTATGTATTAGAAGAAAGTGGGAGTTTATTTGTGTTAAGTGTGCAATTTTCAAATACAAGTTTGAATCAAATTGATATAATGTAATTGCTACCAATTTTAAGTTAAATCAATGAATATTACACATTCCAAAGAAATATAATTGAAAAAATGCATAATTATTTTCTTTAAACAAGTAATGAAACTATGAATTTCTTTCACTTTAAAATTCATGTTTTATATAACTTTAATTAGCAGACTTCTGTGACTAAAAGTAAATATATTAATTTTATACTACAAGAAGCAAAGTGATTATAGTTAAGAATAGATATTTCATCAGCCAGAAGATAAGATTTTGAGCATTCTCACTATAAAGAAATGTTACATGCAGAAATTAATCGATACGATGTAGCTTGATCATTAAGCAACATATAAATGAATGGGATTGCCAGTTCATAATTCATAAATGTGTAAAAAGTAATTATGTAGCTAGGTGCCAATGGCTCATGTTTGTAACTCTAGCTACTAAGGAGGCTGAAAGGTAAGAATCATATTTCAAATCCAGCCTACGCAGGAAAATCCATGAGACTCTTATCTCCCATGACCCACCAGAAAACTGGCTGTGGCTCAAGTGGTAGAGCACTAGTCTTGAGCTGAAGACCTGACGGACATCGTCCAGGTCAAGATTTCAAGCTCCATGATCGACAAAAACTAAAAATAAACAGTTATATATAAACAAATATTTTGGCATAAATGTTAAAATATATATTATAAAAAGGTTAAAGCCTCACTAGATATAATAGTTTATATAAATGTTGAGAATTGTTTTCTGGTATTAGTTGTCATTGAGTCAATTGTGTAATTCACACATTTCTCACTCAATTCATATTTGTGTGTTTGTATACTTATATGCCATAAGTATAATTAACTGGTATGTGATAGGCAGTGCTCCCTTGGCTTTCTAACATTAACCCTTCTACCCTAAAATAAATATGCCCTCCAACCTTGTAAGAGGTTTCATCTCATTGAAGCAGAAAAGAATAAACCATAATCATTTTTTGGAACAAGTGTAACATTGTACATGAATTTCACTTAGTTTAAGAACCTAAACATTCAAGTCATCTTAACCGTACCAGTAATAACAAAATGTTTTCTGAGCTTTTCAGTCTCTTATGAGATGAAAACGTTAAATTTTACATCTATTTTTTTCTGCCTAACATCCTACTCCTTAGGAAGATCTTTTGTATAACCTTGTGTTCCTTAGCAGAAGACGGGAACAAAGGCAATAATGAAAATATCCAAGGAAAATATCTGAAAACAATTATAAAATAATCGCAGACACTCCTGTAATCACCAGTTTCAATTAGAATATACGTTAAAGTATCATATTTTTGTTATCATTTAAAGAAAAATAATTAAACTTTAATTAGCAGTGAAGAAGGGAACAGAAAAGTGAAGACCGCTTGACTTTGAACAATCCAACATAAGCAAAATGGATTTATCTTGTTTTTCTATGTAATTGCCAAAATAATAGAGAGCAACACGCAAAGGCAAGAAAACACCTAAGCCAAAGCAGTAAAGTTTGTCTATAAAATAATGGTGAGGGTCTGACTCATTCAAAGTCAGGCTTGCAAAGAGGAAAAGTGTATTTGCTTTAGTGTGAAAAAAATATAAAGGTCTTTTATTAAAATTTTACATATCTAGACTAGGACTTGTGTTGGAGAACAGGAAAGGTATGAAAAAGTTCAAGATTTTTTGACTATTCCCCAAGATCAATCTTCTTTATCAGCTATAGCAATGCAAGTAGCCTTGATTACTCTTAGTATCATGCTTGTTTATATTTAGAAGCATTATTTGTTTCTGGGTTATAAGCTGCAAAGCCTTGAGTATTAATAAAGAGTCATTTCATAAGAAAGGAAAGTTGCTGTGTAAACAAACCTAAAATATAAAAACTTAGCATAGTAGAAACTATTTTCTAGCTATATCACAATGTGTAGGTGTAGATTTTGTTTCCCATTGTTCCAGGGGACCCATTTTGTTACCTTTTTTTCACCACCTAGTGATCCTATAACATCCTATAGCATCCTGGGATTGCTCTATCTTTACTGGATTCTCTAATTTCTGTTGGAAAGTTAGGAAAAATATAAAATTGACTTACTGTTTCTGTTTTACCTTATTTTTTATTACCTTACAAACTGTAAATCAGTGACATAAATCATCTTTATAATATTAGAAGACAGATTTCATTTCTATATTCTTACCCTAGCCTTCTACATAACTTTGGTACTTAGTGATCCCCAAATGTGAAAATGAAGATAAAGGACCTTCTTATTTAAATATTATTTAGAATTTCAAGACTTCATTAATGCAAGGCCCTTAGTAGTATGTATATCATTCATGTGTACAAACCTGGTGGCAACTTTTTCTTATTCTCAGAAACTAGGACATGTGGAAACCTTGTAGTTTCATCAGGAAAAAGCTGTAGTTGAGTTAGCTTACCACAACAAATCTGCTGTAAAATATTTCTACAAGATAATTGTCTTGAATAATCCAGATATATAATTTTACAGTTCTAAAGGACAGAAATCTAAAATAATTCTCACTCGATTAAAATTGAGCCCCTTACAGAGCTAAAATATTTTTCAGATGATTCTAGTGGAAAAGGCATTTACTTCCTATTCCGCTTTCCAGAAACTTCAGAATCTGGATTTTTGTCTTTTCCTTTATCTTCTAATGTAGCATCTTTACATCTTTCTGATGGTTCTTACCTAATAATGTCCCTCTCGAACTACAGCTGGGACTTTTGAGTATACTTTCCCCATCTGATAATTATCCAAATTTGTGTTCCTTAGGTAATGAAAGGTGATTATTTTACAAACTTATATATAAAATGTAAATCTACATTTGATGGATTAGATATTTCAGGACTATAGATAATTTGGGAAGGTATTTTACTGCCTACCACAATGAGTGTGTAAGCATTCTTTCTACTATAACCTGTTGTCTTTTCATTAATTGTGAACAAGATATTTCTTCAATGAAATATAACTAAAAAAATTTAGTGCCTGAAAGCCTTTAATCCTGATTAAAACGTTGTCATGTACTAGAAATCTTAAATGTCAGAGAACAGTTCCTGAAGCAGTTCTGGCACTATAACTTTTTGTATATGCTGCTTACAATCTTCTCTTTTCAATAGCATTTGATTGTTATTATTTTGGAATTATGGTTAATAGTTATTTGACTGCTATTTTTAAAGAATGCACCACCAATCCTTGCTCTCTTCTTCTAACTTTTTTATGTCTAATCTATTTCTGAAATAAACACAGCTATTTGAATTACATGAACTGCTTATTGAAGTGTGGAGAGGAAAAGAAGAAAAAAATGTCCCTGTGTGTATGTCATGTCGAAAATGTACGAAAAAGCTATTTGTCTTAACATCATATATTTTTCTTTTTGTTTAGATTCAGATAAAATTTAGCCTTTCAACTCACACAATGTTAATGCAGTCTTATTTCATGCCTACCAAAAGCAAACAACAAATTACTATACATTTAATTTTTAATTATTAAAATTATTATTTTTTAAAAACATATTTTTTAAAAAATTAGCCAAAGCAAATGGTTTATTAAATATTTACAGTTGTGTTCAGACTCTATTGTTGAAACCAGTAAGGGGAAAAAATCATGTTTTTCTTCTTCCTTGAGCCATTCTGATTTACTTTATCTATTTCTGAAAGAATAAAATTCTGGCTTTGAAGCCTTTTGCTTGATTTCCACAATGCCTCATTCTTCCTTTATTAATAGGAGAATTTGGAGAAAGGATGAGAATTCTCACTAGAAAAAGGAGAAGAGGAAAAGAGAAGCTAGAAATCTAGATATTTTGTTCTTCCTCATCTCAATCACAAGATCTGGATAATGATTGTGGATATTAGATACAGTGCTCTAGAGTGATTAAACACATTTATAGAAAAAGTTAGCCCCTCAAGTGACCACATAGAGAATGCTTTTTTATTTAAAAAATAAATGTAATAAATGTAATAGCATCAAACAGGAAGTGTTATTTGTTTAGTATTTGTTTAGTATTTCTTAAATTCTGATGTGCTGTAGGCAACTATCATAAAGGTATACATGAATAGTAAGAAACTGATATCTTAATATCATATTCTAATATTAGCTTAATTCTTGCTGTGTTTGAGTTTTGTCTCAATTTCACATGCTATATTCTTCCAGTATATATGTTGAGAAAAGATTCCCTTTTGACATATCCTATTTTTATAGCTAAGGGACACGAAGTTAACTTTTAGACCCAGACAATGGGATAGAAATCTTCCCCAAGAAATAGCCTTTCACCATTTTTGGTTCATTTTTGTAAGCCGAAGTAAGTCACATGCCCCATCTTGACATTGCAGAGTAGAGGTAAATCTCACCTACAGGAAGCTGATGCTGGACAGACTAATATGCCAAGATATGCAACATGAGATGAAGAGGATAAAACAGATAATTACAATACAATCAGTCATACATGCTATCATATGTCTCTGCAGGAAGGAAGCTACTATGTAACTTTGTTTCTAAAACTACTGAGATATTCAAATCAGATCTTTTATGCTTGTATATTACTGGAATTAGAGAACATCTTGATACTGAGACAGCATAAAATCTCAAAGAAAGCTAGACTAATCATTTCAATACTGCATATTGTTCTGCTAGGACAAGAAACCATTTTATAGACAATACTTCATGCTAGTAACTTTTTTTTTCCAGAACTGGATTTTGTTAATATATGTGACGATCCACCAGAATAAATGTCTTCCTTTATCTGCATCTTGTGCAGACAGCATAGTCAAGTATATGTGGGAGTTCATCGGTAACACTTTTTAAAAATACAAAAAATGTGGACTGGGAGACAATATGCATATTTTTCCAACATCACCTTCCACATCCTTTTTCTTCCTTCCTAGGAAACACATACAATCAATAAAAAGGCTTAAATTTTTGGGTCTTGAACTTGAAAGTGGAAGCAGAATGTTATGGATGTTGGAGATGACTGTTAATGTTTTTTACATAATAATGTATAATATTATGTAATAATGTAAAATAATAATGTCACATGCAAGAGCCCTATGAGTCCTGAAGGTCTTTTTTTTTTTTTTTCAGGTAAGGGGTAGGTTTATTCAGTAGACCTGCTGGACCAGGCAAGGTTGGCACTCCACGTGACTGGGAAAGGCCTGGGAATGAGAGAGACAGCTGGGATAGAGAGAGGAAACAACTAGAAAGAGCAGAGAGAGCAGTGAGAGCTAGAAAAGAACAGAGCGAGAGCAGAGAGGAACAGAGAGAGCAAGTCTGGGCCTGGGCTAGCCCTTATCGATTCAGTAGACCTGCTGGACCAGGAAAGGTTGGCACTCCACGTGGCTGGGCAAGGCCTAGGAATGAGAGAGAGAGCTGGGAAAGAGAGAGGAAAGAACTAGAAAAGAGCAGAGAGAGCAGAGAGAGCTAGAAAAGAACAGAGCGAGACCAAAGAGGAACAGAGAGAGACTCCTGAATGTCCTGATACTATACTTCCTTACTGATGTGATAGTAAGGTCAGCCTTACTGGGCTTAGTATTGTTTTCCAGTTCCTTTTCTACCACCTAACATAAATTATAATACATAGTAATGGAATGAAAAAGTAATGGCTTCATGGTACAGTGATTGCTTAGCATGCATGAAACCCTGGGTTCAATTCTTCAGTACCACATAAACAAAAAGAAGTGGTGCTATGCCTCAAGTGGTAGAGTGATAGCCTTAAGCAAAACAAGAAAAATCTCAGGAAGAGTTCCCTGGCCCTGAGTTCAAGCCCCAGGACTGGCAAAAAATTCATTTAACTAGTAAATGCCAAATAAAGAACCTATACTTGGAATATATTATTGCTCCTTCCAACTATGACCTAACAATAGTTCTTAATTCATGTACTTTAACTATATTAGAAAACTGTGTTGAGAAAAAAAAAACATTTTGTTAGTAGGTCACGGCAATTATTGTCAAGAATGTGCTTAGATATCAGGTGAGGATTAATCTAAGTCTAAGTGAGATTTAGAAAACTTTTTGGTCAGTTTTGGCAACAAAAAGGCACCAGCTAATTAATAGTTGTGATAGAAGTGAAGGAATAAATCCAGATGCAAGAATAAATGATAATAATAACAAATTTATACCAGAAACTGTTCTAGGGAACCATATTTGGTTATTAAAGAACTAGTTATCAAGTAGGTTTATTCCTCTTTGCCTTTAGCATTCTAAATCACTTAGGCTAGTTCTTAATCTCTGTGAGATAAGTTTTATCTCATTCAATGTTGTTCTTTCATATCTGATCTCCTTTGCTTTCTAAAAATCTCAGTCTTTCTCTATTTCTCTACTAAAAATTAATTATACTAAGTCCACCGATGCAGACCTCAGAGGATGCTAAATTAAGAGTCCAATAGCTCATGAGTCATTAATGTAACAACATGGAAAAGGATGACATATTTATTGCTACCTCAAATTTTCTGAAAAGCTGCAATGTCATCATTTGATTCAAATTTCCATTATTTGTCTACAGTGTCATTAAGTGCACGTAAATGCAAATATGAGACGGGTGCTGGTGGCTCACGCCTGTCATCCTAGCTACTCAGGAGTTTGAGACCAGAGGATTGTGGTTCAAAGCTAGCCTGGTCAGGAAAGTCCATGAGACACATCTTCAATTAGCTACCAGAAACCCAGAAATGGTGCTGTAACTAAAGTGGCAGAGTACCCAACTTGATCAGAAGAGCTGAGGCACATTCCCAGGATCAGAGTTCATGCCCCACGACCAACAAAAACGTGAAATGTACTTTAAGTTTCCCCAAAAGGAACTACGAATTCAATGGTAATCTTCCCAAACAGAAAAATTTTTCCAATATGACTCAGTGCACCTACTTTTGCTGAGTTATTTAAGTTATGGCTTCTTTGCTGCACATATTCTCTTCTTTTAAAAATTGTCTAATATTACCTTTATAATAAACTGCATCTAATATTTCTTGGTTCAAAAGGGAAGTCCATACAGTTGCTGTGACTTGATTTTCTTACTGTCTTAGTTCAAAGCCAACTCAGGAAGTAGAGTCTTTCAAACTCTTATCTGTAATTAAACACCAAAAAAGCCAGAAGTGGAGTTTTGGCTCAAGCAGTAGAATACTAGCTTTGGGGACAGGTGGGCAGGAAAGACAACTGTTCAGTGACAGGGTCAGCCTCTGAGTTCAAGTCCCAGAATTGGCACAAACTAAACAAATGAACAAGAAACAAAAAAAAAAACCCACATATTTCTTTGGGACCATCCTTAAAACACTGCTTTTAAAAGAGGCTCCTTTTGCTGATCATACTCACTGGATCCTGCTTTTTGGAATCCTTATTGATATGGCGAACTCAGGACCAGAAAAAAGGAATGGATATCTGACTTTTGCAACAAGAGAATCATCTCAGGAGTTAAATATCTATGCATAAGACATTTTAAAACCTCCATGTCTTTGTTTCTTTGTAGTAGAACACTGTAAAACAATGTTATGTCCTTTTATTTCCATGCTGGCCTTAAATGGCATATTGTTTCCTTTTGTAATACTCTCAACTAGAAGTTTACAGAAAAGTTTTATGACTAAAGTGCACACTCGAAAAAGTTAGGAACAGAGTTTCCTTCAAGCCTTGGATTATATTCATGTACAGTAAAAATGAGAGCACAAATTAACTTGAACTTTGTCATTTCTCTATGTTCAATTTCTCTCCTAGATTCAGTTTCTACTTCCTGTAAAAGTTCCTTCCACTTGCTTCCAGTAACAATCTACGGTATTGCTCCAGGCAAAATGTATGTTTTCTGGCTTCATTGAAATAGCACAAAGACATCTTTGGACACGAGGTAACACGTATTTCAGAGACAACTTAGTAACGAGAAAATGTGGAATTTACATGGCTTTTAAAACATTATCCATGTACATATGGATGTATAAGACGATGTTAAATGAAATGAACCCCCAAATACGGACACAACTTGTTTTTTCTTTCTTACTATTTTTTTTAATGTATCTACCATGTATTATGTGATTTTTTTGTTTCTCTTCTATTTTCTTCCTCCATGGTATAACCTGTTTCCACTGTATTTGAGGTCGGTGAGCTGCAACTTGTATATACATTTTTCTAATGTGGGGAAGGGAAAGGAAATAAAATGCTGAAAGAAGGATACAGTATGACCCGTTGTTACAATGAGATGAACAAGATACTATGTTGAAAATGAACTTTACTAGTTGGGGATGGGAGGGGAGAGTTGGGGCAGTGAGGAGAAAAGGGATGACAGGGGAAAAATAAAAGAAGAAGTAACAATGTTCGTTAGATAATGTACTCATTAACTTACTTATGTAACTCTAACCCCTGTGTCCACCATTTTCTCAATTGAAAACAACGTGAAAAAAAAACATTATCCTGGAGTACATTAAGTTCAAATTTCTTAAGTGCTCTGTAAATTAAGACCAATTTTAAGTGGGAAGAAGGTTCTCAGAAACATTTTTTTGGTCAGTGTTTGTGTTGTGCATTATTACCCAAGTGTACATAAGTTAACAGAAGGAGAAACAATAGGAATAGGAGAAAGAGAAGGTCTGTGTTTAAGTATAATGGTTCAATACACTATAGAAGACTCTGCAAATAAGACAACATTGAAATAATAAAGCCAAAGGCCAGTATGTAGAGTGACATAGAGAAAGCATTACTACTAAGTGGAACATGATGGATAAGACCACTCTCTTTCTTCTACTAGCTCTAAATCATGATAGCTAATCATGCAAATTTGTAAAAAGTAGAATGGAAGAACAATTCTGGTTCCAAGCCAGTCAGATATAAGACCATGGACTTAACTGGATAAAATCCATGTCGAGAGAGCAGGAATTATACTAGCAATTTACTAGTGGCTAAGATCACATTTCTTTTTCTTTTTCTTTTCTTTCTATCCTAGACATTTCCTACTTATTATAAATGAGGAAACAACAGAATCTGTTTCTTTGTGTCTTGTTTATTTTACTTAGTAAGATTTTTCCAAGTCTTTCCAGTTCCGTATGAATTTGAAGTATAGAATTCCACCATGCATACATAAACCACATTTTGTCAATTCGTTCATCTACTGAGTGGCATATTGGTTTAAAACATGACTGCATAAAACTATCACTTAGTGTCATTCAAAAATGAGAGATGCCACTTCCCCAGACATTCTAAAAGCATGATTTCTAAGTAAGATAGGATTTTATGGTGGTACGAGTTTTGAGATATCTGGATGAGTCTCATGTATATCTTGCACTGAATTAAGCAGGAAGATATCCAATATCATAGAGGATAAAAATTGTAGTGACAAAAATATTTCCATTGAGAAAGATATAGAAGGCTGCCAGAAGTATAAAGTAGTTCAGATAATTTTGAAGTATTCAGAAATGCAAGGTCAAGTATGTCTCTTTAAATAATAATTATGTAAATGGAAGGGCAAAAGAAGGAGAAGAGAAAAAAATAAGTGACAGCAGATCATTGTCCTAATAAAATATAAAAAGACATAATCTATAACTTTCAAGTTAAAGAGAGACCAATAGAATACATGCAAAATACTTACTTGGCTTTTTCCTACTTTAATGCTCCAATTTCATAAAATGCAGATGCATAGTTTTGTGTCTTCTGTCATTTGCTAAAACTTTCATCCAGAAAAGGTTATCAATTACTTATAAGTTATGCATAATTTCTAGGTATTCCAGTTATCACATACCCTCTTGATTGAGTTATCTCTGTATAAACTAAAAATAATGGACCAAAAACCCTCAAAATAAACAGAAATCACACCTTTGTTTTAAACGTTGTAGTTTACAGAGTTTTTAGCCAACACCAAAAACGTCTCTTTAGGTATTCTACATTTTGTGTGAAGAATTTTTAACAATAGTTTATTTGCTGACATGTAATTCAGTTGCAATATACTATCTCCTTTTATTGTATACACTTTAGTGTTTTGGAAGTGAATTGTACCTTCATAGGTTTTCAAAGCCTAATTTTCACAAACTTGCATTTCTTCAAATAGAAATGCTAAAAATTTTAGAACAGACATTAAAATAGATATAAAATTCTGTTACAAGAGTTTGTCCAGAATACATCCTCTATAGTGTGTCTTTTCAAAATTTGATTTTGGGAATTTTTTCCAGGGTCTCACACATACTATTCAAGTTCACTGTAAATGAACTACAATTCCCTGTCCAAACAAGTTTTGTTTTTTTTACTTCTCTTTAATACATTCATGGAAGTGTAATGAATTGATCCTATACAATTCTTTTTGACCTTTAAGACTTGAAAACTTGCTTGCTAAAATGATTGCAGTATTATACAAATCGACCATTATGAGGAGTTTATCAATTCCTTCACAAATACATTACTATATTTTGTGTCATCTTTTTATATTAGGGTCATACTACTGATTTTTCTTTTTCTTTTTTCTAAAATACTAAAGAGGAACTTATTTCATATGCTCCTCCTAATGACTATTAATTTAAACATGTTCTTCAAAGAAATATCATATTCAGGGAAAATTATATAGAATTAGAATATATAAAAATACTTAAGATTCAGAATCACTGTAGCATTCATATTTTAGCATTAACAAATATGTTACCTCTATCTGTTGGATATGTTTTCACTTCGGTTATAGTGTCCTTTGAATTATGAATATAGTGTCCTTTGAATTATGAAAGGCTATCTCTTGATATAATCCAGTATATTCTTGTTTTTCTTTAGCCACTAATGCTTTCCATTTAGAAACCTCTACTGATACAATGTCATGAATTTTTACGTTTATCTCTTATAGGTTTTTACATCTCACATTTAGTTTGATAATCATTTTCTATTTTAAATTTTTGTATAAGGATTGAAGTAGGCCAGGTGCCAGTAGGTCACGCCTGTAATCCTAGCTACTCAGGAGTCTGAAATCTGAGGATCACGGTTTAAAGCCAACCCGAGCAGGAAAGTCCATGAAACTCGAATCTCTAATAAACCACTAGAAAGCTAGAAGTAGTGCGGTGGCTCAAGTGGTAGGGTGCTCACATTAAGCTGCAGAGCACATGGACAGCGCCTAATCCTAGAGTTCAAGCCCCATGAGTGACAAAATAACAAAACAAAAGAAACAAAAAAAAAGGGATTGAGATAGTAGTCTAAGATCATTCTTTAAATCTCAAAAGAAAATAGTGCCAATACACCCATTTAAGATTCTATTTTTTATTTCATAAAGTCATAGGATAGTTTTCAAAATCTATTGACCATAAAACGGAGAGTTTTTTTGAAAAATCCGTTACATTCTTCTATGTGTCTGCTCTTGTAGTAGAACTATGTTGTCTTTACTACTGAACATGGTAAAAAGATTCAAAGCTAGTATGAAGTCTGAAGCTACACCATTTTACAAGATTGTTCTAACTGACCTGTATTCCTTGAATTTACATACAAGTTTATTGATCAGGTGGACCAATATTCTACAGAGATATCTAGATGTTTGAAAGTCACTCATATTTTGTACCTTGTAAAAACAGAAGACCCAGATATTATATATAGAAAAATGTCTTCAGAGAATACTTGAAACAACTAAAATTAATTCAGGAAGGAGGTAAGATTTAGATAACACTGTAGCATAACAAAGCTGAATGATAACAACTTGAGCTGTACAACAGAAGAGAGTGAGGGGGGAAAGAATGATAGACCACATAGGAGCTATATGTCACTGCTATTGTGTTTCAAAAAAACAGAAAGACTTCAGAGAAGGAGAAAAATAACGTGTCCTGAGACAAGTTTCTTTTTAATCCATCTAATAGTTTGTACTAAAAGTCAGTGAAAATTGGAAAAATTAAAATAGAAATTAAGCATTGAATATACATGTTACAATGTAAAGAAATTGTAATAGGAATATGATAATTAATTTCCAAAGAAATAAGAGAAAGAATAGTTAAACTCTAAAGGGAAAAAGAATGAAGAGAGAAAAGAAGCAAAGTAAAACCTATATCAATAACAAACACAAGAGTTTGGAAGTGGAAAGGCAGTGGAAATATTCTAAATAACAATAAAAATTGCTAGCGTGGATAGAATATGGATCACATGTTATCATATATAATTTTGAAAAAGCATACTAGGAATGAAAGTGTGAAAGTCATGGTTTAAAACACTATTTGGATTATAACTAGACAGTATAGATCAGTGGTAAACCATTGGCCTTGCATATGTGAAGCAATGGTGTGATCTCGCAAGCATTATAAAGTACACACAAAGTACACACACACACACACACACACACACACACACACACACACACACAAACCACATAAACACACACACACACACACACACCACATACACACATGTGGAATACTGATTTTATCATATTAAATGGAGGATATTATCACAAACAGTAAAAGTATGTTAATATATGAAATCATAATATTGCTCGTACTACTTAAAAGTTTAGTAGAAATAAACTTGTCACAATATACTTGGATTTTAATAGATTAAGTAAACTGAAAATTAATAGAAGACTGAGAACCTTTGCAAATAATTTTTAAATAATAAACATTTTGAAACATGTGTCCTTTTATTTAGACAAAATATTGATGTTACCCGTGTTTTAACTCAAGATTTAGAATATGATAGCGAGGTGCTATATATAACATTAGCAATGGCTATATCGCTAATCAATTCACTCTGAATAGTTTTATAATAAGGTCTCATAGTTTCCCAGTCTCTCCCGAATTACAAACCCTATTTACACTTCGCACCATAGCTAGAAAATGGATGCAACAAATCAGCATGCCGAGCTCAAACTTTTTTTTAAATTCAAGTACAAATATTTCCTAAAAGTGATCAGGTAATGAAGGCTTTCTTCATAAAGTAAGTGCTTCTTGAAAATACAGTAAGTATTTGTTACCTAGACAATTATGTTTATAACTATAAGAAAATAAATGTATTTAAATTCATTAACCATATAAAAATTAAGAAAATAACTTTAAATAACCACATGTTAAATATTTTAAAAGCAAAATACATGTGACTGAGTAATTAACATGTGTAGAAATCATGCAAAATTATATTAACTGATCCTACAACTCTGAAAAAAGAATTACCCTAAAGAAACAAAAAGAGATACCTGAATCACAGAGAGTCCTGGACTAAGGAGCCAGACTCAGTGGGCAAGCGGATTCTACTCAACACCAGCAAGAACCGACAAGGAGTGTACACCTTCATCCTGCAGTTCGCAGAACAGAGACGACCCAGGAACCAAGACTCTGAGTGAGTAGAAGCCTGACATACTCACTCCTTCTCAGGAAGCAGAGGAGGGAAGGCCACCCCTCTGCCCCCAGTACCGATATCTCCATCTTGGATACCGACAAAGCTTGGCGGAGTGGCTAGCTCCAACTCAGGCCTTGGAATAAAACTAGAGTCATTTAGCAGGTCACAATAACTTAACAGTGTGACCTTCCAGACTCAGCTCCACCCAGGGAAAAGTCACCCAGCTCGGGCGCCCACCCTAGGCGTAGCTTTCTTCACTCCGTAATCAGAGCCAGATGCTGCCCCTCCTTTTAGCAGCCTAGACAATCAATTGAAATTCAGTAAACAGAAACCCTGAAAATGGCTCCAGGCTGGGCTCTGTGAGTTTCTCACAAACGAGCTGCCGGAAAAAGCTACTGTTTGTTGAAAGGCCTCAACTCTACCCAGAACCTAGCGGCATCACAGCATCTCCCTTTTTTAAGATACTCAAAACAGATCTGCCTCCCATTGAACTAGCCTGGGAGGAGGATTGCAAAATCCTGGGTAAAACAGAGCATTTTTCTGCCTGTTCGAACAAACTGACTTAAGAAACCAACCAAGCCACAGGACCACAAGCAGACCTGAGATTCCAACAAGAGGCTGGTTACGGACACAAGGGAGATACAGGATTTTTCCCACCACTCCCCCAAAAAAATCAAAGAACTTTTTTCTTCTTTTTCTTGCTTTTTTTGTGGTACCTTTTATTTAAATTTTTTTCTTTTCTAAAACTTTTTTTAATCTTTAATTTTTACCTTTTTTGAACAAAATTGTTTTCCAGTAACTACTTTTTGTCTTATAATTTTTATTTTAGGAAAACCTGTATGTGTGTGTGTGTGTGCATTTTTCTTTCTTTTTTTGTTTTCTTTCTCTTTTTTTAAATTATCTTTTTGTTTTTGGTTTAGCTCTACTAAACTTCTGAACTTTTTTTCTGCCTTTCTTATCCTTTTCACCTTTTCCTCTCTTTCGTTCTTCTTTATATGACTTAATTGTTGTCCTGCACATCCTCAAATAAACACGTAGTTGACTATTAGACCCTATCCCCCATTGTGTACACACTTAATCCACAAATTTATTACTCAATTCAAAACCTCTGAGACTTAAATTCCCAATAGCAGTACCACCTCTTTATACTATATAATATTTTAAGCATTTTTATTTTTAAGTTTTTCACATCTCCTTTATATCCTTCCCCTTCTCTCATTGTATTCACGTTCTTCTCTACATAGATTGTTTTGGGTTCTGGATAATACTATTAATTTTTACTTTTCTATTTTTTCTGGTCTCTTTTCTTTTCCCTTTCTCTTTCTTCTTTTTTCTCTCTCTCTATTTTCATCCTACCCAACCTATTACCTGCTTTGAGATTAGGACTTAGTTAACTCTCCCTGTGCCTTCCCATATCACAATATTCCTATTTTTTACCCACATCTCTGCCTAACCCTAATAATTTCTGGTTTTCCAAATTCTTCTTTGTGGTTCATAGCCCATTAATAAATAGTTGTGTGATGTTGAATAGATGTATCTGTTGAACTAGATTGTATCTGTAGACTATTGAATGTGCAAATTCAGATTTTGGTTGATGCTTGCCTTAAGATAGTATTCTAGCGCAAAACTGGTGATATTTTCATCCCAAATGTGCAGAGTAATCCGGAAAAACACAAAAAAAAGTCAAGTCCGGGTATCTCAACTGACACTCTTCATTATCCACAAGAGAGTTCCCAAATAGCTCTACAAACATTGCTGGCAAACATGATAAATGAAAAGATTGAAAACATACAAAGGACTCTGTATGACCGTGATAGGGAGAGAGAGGAGGCAAACAAAAGGTAAATTCAGGAAAAGATTGAAAACCTACAAAGGACTCTGAATGAGTATGATAGGGAGAGAGAGGAGGCAATTCAAAGGTTTATAAAGGAATATCATGAGCGTGAGGAAGCTACACAAAAACGGATACAGGATTTGCAAGATCAGCTTGAGAATACTAAAAGAGAAAGGCAGGAATGGCGTGAACAGGCTGAGAACACACAGAGAGAACTACAGGAATGGCATGAATGGGGGAGCGAGGAAGCTAAGCAAAGAGTAACAGAGAAATTGAGAGGGCAGGATAAGAACACAAAAAGATCACTAAAGGCATTCATGGGAACCATTAACAAAGAGCTGAAGGAAGTCAAGGAGACCACAAAGGGAATGCTGAATGGAACCCTACAAAAGGAATGGGAGTCCAAGGAAACCATAACCAATCAACTAAGTGATTTGAGAATAAACACTGAACATCAAAGTAAGGAAGTACAGAAGTTCATAAAATATCTAAAACAAAGCTTCAACAAAGATTTTGAAGCCACCAAAGCTGACCAACTAGAAGGAAAAGGAATAAAAAACAAAGTAGAATGTCCCCACAGCAGGTTAGACCAGGCAGAAGATCGAATCTCGGGGATTGAAGACAGCCTACATATTATAGATAAAGAAAATACAAACATCCAAGACAAATCCAAGAAATATGATAGATCTATCCAACACTTGGAAGACACCATCAGCAGGCCTAATCTAAGGATAATGGGTGTAGAGGAGCACCTAGAAACAGAAGTTAATGGTCTAGGAAATTTGTTTAACAGGATCCTAGCAGAGAACTACCCAAACATGCAAAAAGATAGGCCTATTCACATACAAGAAGCTTTTAGAACCCCAAATAGGCCAGACCAGAATAGCACATCCCATGGTCACATTATAATCCACACAGGATCAACTCAGACCAAGGAAAAGATCCTTAAAGCTGTCAAGGAGAAAAGATTAATCACCTATAAAGGGAAACCAATTAGAATCAGCTCATATTTCTCAGCAGAGACAATCAAAGCAAGAAGAACCTGGAATGATGTATGCCATGCCCTAAAAGCAAACAACTATCAACCAAGAATACTGTCCCCAGCTAAACTCTCCTTCATAACTGAAGGCTAAATAAAAACCTTCCATAGCAAAGAAAAATTGAAACAATACATCACCAAACCAGCCCAACAAAAGATTCTTAAAGATGTCCTACACATAGAAAACCAACAAGACCACAATAAAGGCCAAGAAACAGCACCCAAACTGAGAATCCAAGAACCATAGGAAGAACCCAGTTTTCACAGCCCCCAAGAAGGTGGATAACATGGCAGGAACTCCCAAATAACTCTCAGTCCTATCTCTGAACATTAACGGTCTTATTCTCCAATTAAGCGACATAGATTGTCTACTTGGATTAAAAAAGAATCCTTCTATCTGCTGCCTTCAGGAGTTACATCTTGCCCATAACAACAAACACATTTTCAATGTTAAAGGCTGGAGAAAAATCTACCAAGCAAACGGCCCCCATAAACAGGAGGGAGTTGCAATCCTAATATCAGATAAAATAGACTTCAAATTAAAATCTTGAGAAGAGATAAAGAAAGTCACTACATACTAATTAAGGGAATCTCTCTTTCAGGAGGATATTACAATTCTAAATATCTATTCGCCAAACAACTGAGCACCCAAATTCACCCAAGAAACACTACTTTCCCTCAAATCCCACATAGATCAAAAGACATTAATAGTTGGGAATTTTAACACACCACTCTCCCCACTAGATAGATCAACTCCGCAAAAACTCAACAGAGAAACCGCAGATCTAAACAGCTGCATAGATCAACTAGATTGAACAGACAGCTACCAAATATTTCACCCTGCAGCATCAGAATACACGTTTTTTTCAGCAGCACATACAACATTTCTAAAATAGACCACATTTTACGCCACAAAGCAAACATGTCTAAATACAGAAACATTGACGTTATACCTGGCATTCTCTCACAAGGCAATAAAATTAGAACTCAACACCAAAAGCCACCAAAGAAAGTCCGGTAACAAATGGAGGTTGAACAACACTCTGCTGAATCACGAGTGGGTCATGGAAGAGATTAGAAAGGAAATTAAAATATTCATGCTATTCAAAAAAATGAACACACAAATTACCAGCTCCTCTGGGACACAGCAAAGGGAGTATTGAGAGGAAATGTTATAGCTCTGAGCTTCTCCATCATCAAATTGGAGAGATCTGAAACTAAAAATTTAATGACACATCTAAACCTCCTTGAAAAAGAGCCCCAAGATAATCCCCAATCCAGTAAATGGGAAGAAATAATTAAAATTAAATCAGAATTAAATGAATTAGAATCCAAAAAAACTATAGAAAGAATCAACAAAACAAAGAGTTGGTTCTTCGAAAAAATTAACACAATTGACAGACCCTTAGCAATTCTTATCAGAAAAAGAAGATTACACACCCAAATAAATAAACTCAGAGATGAGAATGGAAACATCACCACGAAACAACTGAGATATAGAACATTATAAAGGAATACTTCTCAAAACTTTATGCTAATAAGTTTGAGAACCTGACAGAAATGAACATTTTCCTAGCAAATATTAACATGCCAAAACTAAACCAAGATGAGTTAAACCATCTTAAGAGACCGATATCAAGCATTGAAATAGAAACAGCAATAAGAGACTTCCCAGCTAAGAAAAGTCCAGGACCCGACGGTTTTTACAGCGCAATTTTACAAGGCCTTTAAAGCAGAGCTCAAACCAATACTAGTCCAACTCTTCAATAAAATCGAAAGAGAAAGTACACTACCGAACACATTCTATGAAGCCATCATAACTCTCATCCCAAATCCAGACAGGGACTCAACAAAGAAAGAGAACTATAGACTCATTTCGTTGATGAACATTGATGCAAAACTTCTCAACAAAAGTTTGGCCAATCGACTTCAACAATTCATCCAAAAAATAATACATCATGATCAAACAGGATTCATTTCAGGGATGCAAAGCTGGTTCAATATACGCAAATCAATTAATATTTTTCATCACATCAACAGGAGCAAGAATAAGAACCACATGGCTATCTCAATAGATGCAGAAAAATCATTCGACAAGATCCAGTACCCCTTTATGTTGAAGGTTTTGGAAAAATTAGGAATCCATAGAACATTCCTCAATACAATAAAGGGTGCATATGACAAACCTACAGCCAGCATTATACTTAATGGTGAAAAACTAAAGCCATTTCCTCTTAACTCAGGAACAAGACAAGGATGTCCACTCTCTACACTTCTCTTCAATCTAGTATTAGAATGCCTAGCTACAGCAATAAGACAAGATGGAAACATAAAGGGGATTTATACAGTGAAAGAAGAAATAAAATAAAACTCTCCCTCTTTGCAGATGACATGATCTTCTATTTAAAGAATCCCATCGACTCCACTCCCAAATTACTCAAGCTGATTCAAAACTTTGGCAAAGTAGCAGGGTATAAAATTAACCCACAAAAATCAATGGCCAAAATGAGGAAAGTGTGGCTGAAATTAGGAAAGCAACTCCATTTGTAGTAGCCCCACAAAAAATAAAATACCGAGGAATTAACTTAACCAAAGAAGTGAAGGACCTCTATGATGAAAAATTTAAAATCTTGAAAAAGGAAATCAAATCAGAACTTAGAAAAATGGCAAAAAACTCCCATGCTCCTGGATTGGAAAGATTAACATCGTGAAAATGGCAATACTTCCCAAGGCTATCTACACATTCAATGGGATACTTACAAAATTCCAAGCTCATTCTTCAAGGAAAAAAAAGAGGCAATCCAAAAATCCATATGAAACAATAAAAGACCCCGATTAGCAAAAACGCTCCTCAATGGAAAGAACAGTGCTGGAGGAATATCAATACCAAATTTCAAACTCTACTATAATGCCATAGAAATAAAACACCTTGGTACAGGCATAAGAACAGAAGTCAGGACGAATGGAATAGAGTTGAAAACCCAGAAATGATCCTACAGACCTATAGCCATCTAATCTTCGATAAGGGAGCTAAAAAAATAGAATGGAAGAAAGACACCCTCTTCAGTAAATGGAGCTGGTAAAATTGGTTCACTACTTGTAGAAAACTAAAGATAGATCCTTATATATCACCCTGCACCAGAATCAACTACAAATGGATCAAAGACCACGGAGTCCAAGCAGACACTCTGAAAACATTACAGGGTGGAATATGAAAAAATCTAGCTCTCCTTGGCACAGGCCGAAATTTTCTTAATAGAGACCCAGAAACACAGCAAATCAAAGAAAGGTTGGACAAATGGGATTGGATGAATTTGCAGAGCTTCTGCATGGCCAAGTACATAGCTAGCAAGATCAATAGAAAGCCCACGGATTGGAGAACTGCTTCAGTAGCCATACAACAGACAAGGGTCTCATATCTAAAATATACTTGGAACTCAAAAACTTAAATGCCCCAACAACAAATCCTCAAAGAAACAACTGCCCAATAAATGAGTGGGCCAAGGACTTAAAGAGAAAATTCTCTGAAGAAGAAAGAAGGATGGCCAATAGACACATGAAGAAATGCTCAACCTCCCTAGCCATAAAAGGAATGCAAATCAAAACAACATTGAGATACCACCTCACTCCAGTTAGAATGGCAAAAATCAAGAACTCTAACAACAACAGATGCAGGAGGGGATGTGGACAGAAGGGAACTTTACTTCATTGTTGCTGGGAGTGTAAACTTGTTCAACCACTTTGGAAAGCAGTATGGAGATTCCTCAAAAGACTTCACATAGAGCTCCCCTATGACCCAGAAATCCCACTTTTGGGAATTTACCCAATTGTTTACAAACAAGACCACACTAAAACTACCAGCACAACTATGTTTATTGCAGCATTATTTACCATAGCTAAAATATGGAACCAATGCAGATGACCCTCAGTCGATGAATGGATCAAGAAAATGTGATATATATTCACAATGGAATTCTATGTCTCCATCAGAAAGAATGACATTGCCCCATTTGTTAGGAAATGGAAAGACCTAGAGAAAATTATATTAAGTGAAGTAAGCCTAGCCCAAAGAAACATAGGTCCCATGGTTTCCCTTATTTGCAATATCTAGTATATGTATTAGTCAAGCAGAAAAGGTCAGATAATGTGATGTGAGGAAAATGAACCCTTACATATGTATTTAAATGTTTTTTTTCTTTCATGCATTTGTTCCTAACACATTTGTAATATTGTTTCTTTGTTGCTTTGTATGTCCCTCCCCCACAGTATAACCCCTGCTTTCACTGCATTTGATGTCGGTATAATTTGTGGAGAAGATGGGGCAAAAGAAGTCGTTTAAGGATACAGGTGGACCTGTTGGAACAATGAGAAGTACAAGTTGTCATGTCGAAAATGAACTTTATGACTTTGCCTTGGGGGAAATGATTGGGTGCAGGTGCTGGGGGTAGGGGAGGCTGGGAAGGGATGTGAAGGGTAAACAAAGGAGGAGGCTGCAATACATGATAAGTAATGTACTCATTATATTGCCCATGTAATTGTAACCCCTCTGTACAGTATGTTCACATAAAATAAAAATTAAAATTAAAAAAAAGAAACAAACGTAAACATTTAAGCTCAAAATTTGAAACTTAGAAAATAAAATGAATTAGGGGCTGGGACGGTAGATCAGTGGTAGAGCAATTGCCTTGCATGCATGAATCCCTGGGTTCGATTCCTCAGCACCATATAAGCAAAAAGAAAAAAGCTATAAGTGGTACTGTGGCTCAAGTGGTTGTGCACTAGCCTTGAGCTGAAGAGGTGAGGGACAGGGCCCAGGCCCAGAGTTCAGGCTCCACAACCGGACCCCCTCCCAAAAAAAAGAAAAGAAATGAAGTGTACTCTTTAGTTGACTTAATTAAGTGGAAAAGCTCCGTATATCAATTTTATAATAAAAAATACATGAACAAAAAAGCAAAAGTACCCACTGATCAATAGCAACAGCAAAAGCATCAGTAGTTCTTGTTTTGAGTGTACAAAAATATCGATGGAAGATATAACAATGTTCCTTCCCTAAGAAATGTAATCATTACCTCATTTATGTAACTTTAACCCCTGTGTACATTACCATTACAATAAAATTAAATTGAAATTAAAAATAAACATATATATATATATATATGCATATATATATATATCAATTCAGAATTCTTAGAAGCCATTGGTTAAAAACTTTCTAAAAAACTTTCCTAAGGCATTTCCGGGAAAATGGTAGAGGATAAGCTGGAGGCTAAACAAGCTCTTGCATAGAAAGCAGTTTTAGAGTTCCAGTGAACAGTCCTAAGCCAGAGAATCACAAGTGTGCATTCACGTGACAGAGAGTTAGGCCAGAGAGAGAAAATCTAGGCAAGGAGACAGCCCTGAGCACTTGCCAGCAGACGCCACGGTGGCAGCAGCATTGACATGGCGACCGCAGGCGCCATACCTGAATCACAGAGAGTCCAGGACGAAGGAGCCAGAGGCGGCGAGTGAGCAGATTCCACTCAAAACCAGCAAGAACCAACAAGGAGCAAACATCATCATCCTGCAGTTTGCAGACCAGAGACGACCCAGGAACCAATACTCGGCGTGAGTAGAAGTGTGATGTCCTCACTCCTTCTCAGGGAGCAGAGGAGGTTAGGCCACCCCTCCCACAACCCAGTACCGGAGATCTCCATCTTGGATATCAACAAAGCTCCAAGGAGCTGCTAGCTCCAACTCAGGCCTTGGAATAAAACTAGAGTCATTTAGCAGGTCACGAGAACTTAAAGGCCTGACCTGAAAGACTCAGCTCCAACCAGGGAAAAGTCACCCAGCTTGGGCGCCAACCCCAGGAGTGGCTTTCTTCACTCCGTAATCAGAGCCAGAGGCTGCCCCTCCTTTTAGCAGCCTAAACAATCAACTGAAATTCAGTAAACAGAAACCCTGAGAGTGGCTCCAGGCTGGGCTCTGTGAGTTTCTCACAAACCAGCCCCCGGGAAAAGCTACTGTCTGCTGAAAGGCCTCAATTCTACCTAGAACCTAGCCCCATCACAGCATCTCCAAACTCTAGGAAAAAGCCATCTCCTGCCATTGAACTAACCTGGGAGGAGGATCGCAGAGCATTTTTCTCCTGTTCAAAGAAACTGACTTAAGTAACCAACCAAGCCACAGGAACACAAGCAGACCAGAGTCTCCAACAAGAGGCTGGTTAAGGACTCAAGGGAGATACAGGATTTTTCCCACCCCTCCCAAAAAATCAAAGAACTTTTTTTGTTGTTGTTGTACCATTTATAAAAATATTTTTTTCTTTTCTAAAATTTTTTTTAATCTTTAACTTTTACCTGTTTTGAAAAAAAATATTTTCTAGTAAGTTTATTTTCCTCTTAGAATTTTATTTTAGGGGTATAAATGTGTGCGTGATATTCTTCCCTTTTTTTGTTTTTGCTTTTGTTTTTTTTTGTTTTGTTTGGTTTTTGTTTAGCTCTACTAAACTTCTGATCTTTTTTCTTTCTGTCTTATCCTTTTCACCTGTTCTTCTCTTTCCTTCTTTATGTGATTTAATTGCTGTTCTGCACATCCTCAGATAAACCTGTAGTCGATTATTAGTCCTTATCCCCCATTGTGTACACACTTAATCTACAAAATTATTACTCAATTCAAAACCTCTTAGACGTAAGTTCCTTAATAGCAGTACTACTTCTCTATACCTATATAATATTTTAAGTATTTTTATTTTTAATTTTCTCACATCTCCTTTATATCCCTCCCCCTCTCTCATTATATTCATGTTCTTCTCTCAATAGTTTGTTTTCGCACCTGTATAATATTTCTACTTTTTACTTTTCTATTTTTTCTTGTCGCTTTTTGTTCCCTTTTCTTTCTTCTTTTTTCCTCTCTGTCTAATTTCATCCTATCCAACCATTTTCTGCTTTGAGATAAGGATTTAGTTAACCCACCCTGGGACTTCCCACATCACTCTATTCCTATTTTTTACCCACATCTCTTCCTAAACCTAATAATTTCTGGTTTACCAAATTCTAATTTGCAGTTCGTAGCCCATTAATATATAGTCGTTTGATGTTGAATAGATGTATCTCTTGAACTAGATTGTATCTGCAGACTATTAACTGCAAAATACAGACTTTGGTTGATGCTTGCCCTAAGTTAGTGTTCTAGCACAAAACTGGTGTTAATTTCATCCTTAATGGGCAGGGTAAGCCGGAAAAACACAGGAAAAGTGGCACGTTCGGCTATCTCAAATCCCACTCCTGATAACCAGGGGACAGAACAGAAAATGAATAATCTAGAGGAGAGTTCCCAAATAGCTCTACAATCACTGCTGGCAAACATGATAAATGAAAAGATTGAAAACATACAAAGGACTCTGAATGAGCGTGATAGGGAGAGAGCAGAGGCAATCCAAAAGTTCATACAGGAATATCATAAGCATGAGGAAGCTACTCAAAAACTGATACAGGATTTGCGTGAGCAGCTTGAGAATACTTAAAGAGAAAGGCAGGAATGGCATGAGCAGGCTGAGAACACTCAAACAGAACTACAGGAATTTCACGAATGGGAGGAAACTAATCAAAGAGTAATACAGGAATTGAGAGAGCAGGATGAGAATACACATAGATCACTAAAGGCATTCATGGAATCCATTAACAAAGAGCTGAAGGAAGTCAGGGAGATCACAAAGGGAATGATGAATGGAAACCAACAAAAGGAATGGGAGTCCAAGGAAACCATAACCAATCAACTAAGAGATTTGAGAATAAACACTGAACATCAAAGTAAGGAAGTAAAGAAGTTCATACAATATCTAAAACAAAGCTTCAACAAAGAATTTGAAGCCATCAAAGCTGACCAACTAGAAGGAAAAGAAATAAAAAACAAAGCAGAAAGTCCCCACAGCAGGTTAGACCAGGCAGAAGATCGAATTTTGGGGATTGAAGAGAGCCTAGACATTATAGACATTATAGACAAAGAACATACAACCATCCAAGACAAATACAAGAAATGTGAGAGATCTACCAACACTTGGAAGACACCATCAGAAGGCCCAATCTAAGGATAATGGGTGTAGAGGAGGACCTAGAAACAGAAGTTAATGGTCTAGGAAATTTGTTTAACAGGATCCTAGAAGAGAAATTCCCAAACATGCAAAAAGATAGGCCTATTCAAATACAAGTAACTTTTAGAACCCCAAATAGGCCAGAACAGAATAGCACATCCCATGGTCACATTATAATCCACACAGGATCAACTCAGACCAAGGAAAAGTTCCTTAAAGCTGTCAGGGAGAAAAGATTAATCACCTATAAAGGGAAACCAATTAGAATCAGCTCAGATTTCTCAGCAGAGACAATCAAAGCAAGAAGAGCCTGGAATGATATATGCCATGTCCTAAAAACAAACAATTATCAACCAGTACCCAGGTAAACTCTCCATCATAACTGAAGGCCAAATAAAAACTTTTCATAACAAATTAAAATAGAAACAATACAACTCCACCAAACCAGCCCTACAAAAGATTCTTAAAGACATCCTAAACAAAGAAAACCAACAAGACCACAATAAAGGCCAAGAAACTGCACCCAAACTGAGAATCCAAGAACCATAGGAAGAACCCAGTTTTCACAGCCCCCAAGAAGGTGGATAACATGGCAGGAACTCCCAAATACCTCTCAGCCCTGTCTCTTAACATTAACGGATTTAACTCTCCAATTAAGCAGCATATATTCTCTAGTTGGATTAAAAAACAAGATCCTTCTATCTGCTGACTTCAGGAGTCACAGCTTGCGCGTAAAAACAAACACATTTTCAATGTGAAAGGCTGGAACAAAATCTACCAAACAAATGACCCCAATAAACAGGCGGGAGTTGCAATCCTAAAATCAGATAAAATAGACTTCAAATTAAAATTTGTGAGAAGAGAAAAAGAAGGTCGCTACATACTAATTAAGGGATGTCTCCTTCAGGAGGATATATTACAATTCTAAATATCTATTTGATAAACAACGGAGCACCCAAATTTATCCAAGAAACACTACTTTCCCTCAAATTCCACATAGATCCAATGACATTAATAGTTGAGGATTTTAACACACCACTTTCCCCACAAGATAGATCAACTCTGCAAAAACTCAACAGAGAAACAGCATATCTAAACTACTGCATAGACCAACTAGATTAAACAGACATCTACTGAATATTTCACCCAGCAGCATCAGAATACACATTTTTCTCAGCAGCACATGAACATTTTCTAAAATAGACCACATTTTAGGCCACAAAACAAACTTGTCCAAATTCAGAAACATTGAAGTTATACCTTGCATTCTCTCTGACCACAAGGGAATAAAATTAGAACTCAACACCATAAACCACCAAAGAGTATCCGGTAACACATGGAGGCTGAACAACACACTGCTGAATCACGAGTGAGTCAAGGAATACATTAGAACGGAATTTCAAATGTTCATGCTATTGAACAAAAAAGAGCACAAAAATTACCAGCTCCAAAGGGACACAGCAAAGGCAGAATTCAGAGGCAAGTTTATAGCTCTGAGTTCCTAAATCAACAATTTGGACAGATGTGAAACCAACAATTTAAGGAGATATCTGAACCTCTTTGAAAAATAGCAGCACGATAAAACCCAATCCAATAGACGGAAAGAAATAATTACAATTAAATCAGAATTAAATGAACTAGAATCCAAAAAAATATAGAAAGAATCAACAAAACAAAGAGTTTGTTCTTCGAAAAAATTAACAAAACTGACAGACCCTTAGAAAATATTATCATAAAAAGAACAGAGCACACCCAAATTAATAAAATCAGAGATGAGAATGGAAACATCACCACAGAAACAACCAAGATTCAGAACATTTTAATGGAATACTTCTCAAAACTTTTATGGTAATAAGTTTGATAACTTGGCAGAAATGGACCTTTTCCTAGCAAATATTGACATGCCAAAACTGAACCAAGATGAGTTAAACCATCTCAACAGGCACATATCAAGCATTGAAATAGAAACAGCAATAAGAGACCTTCCAGCTAAGAAAAGTCCAGGACCAGATGGTTTTACAGCGGGATTCTACAAGGCCTTCAATGCTGAGCTCACACCAATACTCCTTCAACTCTTCAATGAAATTGAAAGAGAAATTTCACAACTGAACACATTCTATGAAGCCATCATCACCCTTATCCCAAAACCAGGCAGGGACTCATCAAAGAAAGAGAACTATAGACCCATTTCTTTAATGAACATAGAATCAAAACTTCTCAACAAAAGTTTGGCCAATCGACTTAAACAATTCATCCAAAAAATAATACACCATGATCAAACAGGATTCAGTTCAGGGATACAAAGCTGGTTCAATATATGCAAATCAATTAATAATATTCATCACATCAACAGGAGCAAGGATAAGAACCACATGGTTATCTCAATATATGCAGAAAAAGCATTAGAAAAGATCCAACACCCCTTTATGATGAAGGTTTTGGAAAAGGTAGGAATCCATGGAACATTCCTCAATATAATAAAGGCTGTATATGACAAACCTACTTAATGGTGAAAAACTAAAGCCATTTCCTCTTAACTCAGGAACAAGACAAGGATGTCCAATTTCTCCACTTCTCTTCAACCTAGTATTAGAATGCCTAGCTACAGCAATAAGACAAGATGCAGACATAAAGGGGATCCAAATAGAGAAAGAAGAAATAAAACTCTCCCTCTTTGCAGATGACATGATCTTGTACTTAAAGAATCCCAAAGACTCCACTGCCAAATTACTCAATCTGATTCAAAACTTTGGCAAAGTAGCAGGGCATAAAATTAACCCTCAAAAATCAATGGCATAACTGTATGCTAACAATGAGAAAAGTGGGGCTGAAATTAGGAAAGCAACTCCATATGTAACAGCCCCACAAAAAATAAAATACATAGGAATTAACCAAAGAAGTGAAGGACTTCTATGATGAAAATTTTAAAAACTTGAAAAAGGAAATCAAAACAGAACTTAGAAAATGGCAAAACCTCTAATGCTCCTGGATTGGAAAGATTAACACATCGTGAGAATGGCAATACTTCCCAAGGATATCGACAAATTCAATGCGATACCTATCAAAATTCCAACCTCATTCTTCAAGGAAATAAAAGAGGCAATCCAAAAATTCATATGGAACAATCAAAGACCCCGAATAGCAAAAACGCTCCTCAACGGAAGGAACACTGCTGGAGGGATATCAATACCAAATTTCAAACTCTACTCTAAAGCCATAGTAATCAAACCAGCTTGGTACTGGCACAAGAACAGACCTCAGGACCAATGGAATAGAATGGAAAACCCAAAAATGAACCTACAGACCTATAGCCATCTAATCTTTGATCAGGGAGTTAAAAAAACTAGAATGGAAGAAAGACAGCCTCTTCAGTAAATGGTGCTGGCAAAATTGGTTAACTAGTTGTAGAAAACTAAAGCTAGACCCTTATATGTCACCCTGCACCAGAATCAACTCCAAATTGATCAAAGACCTCAGAGTCAAAGCAGACAATCTGAAAACATTACAGGATGGAATAGGATTAAATCTAGCTCTCCTTGGCACAGGCCGAAATTTTCTTAATAGAGACCCAGAAACACAACAAATTAAGGAAATGTTGGACAAATGAGATTGCATGAAGTTGCAGAGCTTCTGCATGGCAAAGGACATACCTAGCAAGATCAATGGAAAGCCCACATATTGGAGAAGATCTTCACTAGGCGTACAATGGACAAGGGTCTCATATCTAAAATGTACTTGGAACTCAAAATATTAAATCCCCCAACAACAAATCCTCAAAGAAACTACTGCCCAATAAACAAGTGGGCTAAGGACTTAAAGAGAAACTTCTCTGAAGAAGAAAGATGGATGGCCAGTAAACACATGAAGAAATGCTCAACCTCCCTAGCCATAAAAGAAATGCAAATCAAAACAACTTTGAGATACTACCTCACCCCAGTTAGAATGGCAAACATCAAGAACTCTAATAACAACAGATGCTGGAGGGAATGTGGAAAGAAGGGAACTTTACTTCATTGTTGCTGGGAGTGTAAACTTGTTCAACAACTTTGGAAAGCAGTATGGAGATTCCTCAAAGATTCCACATAGAGCTTTCCTATGACCCAGCATTCCCACTTTTGGGCATTTACCCAAATGTTTACAAACAAGACCACACTAAAGCTACCAGCACTACTATGTTTATTGCAACATTATTTACCATAGCTAAAATATGGAACCAACCCAGATGCCCCTCAGTAGATGAATGGATCAAGAAAATGTGATACATATACACAATGGAATTCTATGCCTCCATCAGAAAGAATGACATTGCTCCATTTGTTAGGAAATGGAAAGACTTGGAAAAAATTATATTAAGTGAAGCAAGCCAAGCCCTAAAAAACATAGGTCCCGTGATTTCCCTTATTTGCAATATCCAGTTTATGTATGAGTCAAGCAGGAAAGTTCAGATAAGGTGATGTTAGTAAAGTGAACCCTAAGATGTGTATTTTAAATATTTTTTTTCTTTCATGCATTTGTTTCTAACGCAATTATAAAAATATTTCTTTGTTGCTTTGTATGTACCTCCCCCACAGTATAACCCCTGCTTTCACTGTATTTAATGTCGGTATAATTTGTGGAGGGGAAGTGGAAAAACAAGTCGTTTAAATAAAGATACAGGTGGACCTTTTTCAACAATGAGAAATATAACTTGTCATGTCAAAAACGAACTTTACAACTTGGGGAGGGGATTGTGGGGGTCTGAGGATGGGAAGGGATGGGAAAGGTAAACAAAGGAGGAGGCTACAATGCTTGATAAGAAATGTACTCACTGGCTTGCCCATGTAATTGTAACCCCTCTGTTCAGTATTTTCACAATAAAAAAAAACTTCCCTAAATACCCAGGAATATACTTTGATGATCCTATTTAAATACTTCAACTTCAGCAGAAAAGCCAAAAATTTAAAAACTGTTACAAAGTAAAGTAATAAATCAGAAGTATTACTATTTATTATAATCATAAGACAAATTTATAGTGGTAGTCAAATATGTAAGTAATGAGACAATTTGCCATTCATGCACACTTAATAAGTGAGAAAGAATTTTCTAGGTCTTTTTAAATTATCATAATTTTAATGAAATTATTCTGTCACATCACATGATAATCAGATAAAGCTGATATTAGAGCAGAGAACAGATTGTATTAAGTTTTTGGATGTTAATGTATATACTTATTTTGGTTGTGGGAAAATGTGTGGATTTCAACTTGGGGTATATTGTTCTTGCAGGCCGGGGTTCCCTTTCCACAAGAACATGCACCTGATCTGTCTTTTTAGCCTTCCTATCACCAATGACATCAGAGTTGCACACCAACTTCTCTAGCTTGCTACCTTGACTGGCCTGGATCTGCAGTCCTTCCAATCTTAGTTTCTAGATAGTGCATGATGGTGGAAATGATCCAATTCACCCAGCTATAGATTGAGAAGTAAGTCCATTAAACTTTTGTTTTGCGTTCTGTTCTCAAGCCTCCTAAATAGTTAAGAGTACACATGGGATCCACTTGTGCCAAGCAGTAAGAATATTTTAAAACAACTGGACATATATATGACTTAGGCTTGTGAATACCTGAGGAAAAGTATAAAAGAGCAGTGAAGCATAGAGGTCAGGCAGAATTTTAACTACCTACCAAGAGGCTGAATAAGCTTAGCTAGCTACACGGGAGTCTGAGATCTGAAGACCACTGTTTAATCATGAAAATACAAGCTATTATCTCAAAAAAAAAAAAACAGAATTTAGCAGTGGCTGAAGTGGTAGACCACTATCCTTGGGCACAGAAGCTGAGGAATAGTTCCCAGGCACTATCAAGCCTCAAGAATGATGAATGCATGCATAAGCAAGGCACATGTGCGTGTGCGTACTCGCACATGCATGCACACATACACAAACACAAATGAGTATTTCAATGTGAAGTTTTTATTTTTTTATCTTGCTGTACTTTAATTCCCTGTATTAGTTCACAAATTAAAAAAGTCAGCTAAGGACCTATTTACATAAAATTCATCATGTTTCTCTAAAATCTACTCTCTTTTTGGAAGCCTGTTTTTATTTGACCCAAAAGTAAATTATTCATGAAGTCAATTCATCACTCTCAAGTCTATAGTATTAGATGATTGTTTAGGTTCCTCCTAGCAATATGATTTTGTGAAATCCTGAATCAAGCGAAATATTTCGTTCACTAGAAAGAAACCTCTGTCAAACAATTAATAATAGCTTATTCTCCTCCTGGCATTCATCTGTAGTTTTATTTTCTTCATATATTTCATGATCTGTCTGTGTATGCCAAAGACTGCCGTGAAAATAAAAACACCCTACTCAGCGCTTAGCGTGTGTATACCATTCATAGATATTGAAATTGCTTTGGAATAAATAATATTCACCCTGACTATCTTGAGAGAGAAGAATTGGTTTCTCAGCACTTTAGGTAAGAACTTCAGGGAAAGAAACAAAAGGAAAAGTGAGGAACAAGTCAACAGATAGATTCAAATGAAACAAACAACCCAGGAAAACAAAAAATTATTCAGTACTCAAAAACCTGCAGGAAATGAAAGATTTAAAAAATCAGCTATGACAAGCTTATGAAATTCGTGACTACATGGGAATGCAATGTTGTGAGGATAGTGGCAAAAACCCAGACTGAACAGTAAGTTGTGTACACAATGTCATGCAACTGTTGTTCTAAATTTCAGGAAGAATAACATCAAGTGCACTGAGGCCAAATTCATACACAAGTAGGAAGCCAGTTTCTAGCTGAAAAATAATCAGGATAACTTAAGGCTGCGGGCATGACAAAGTGGTAAGAACACCCATTTAAGGGGCACAAAACACTCAATTCAAACGCTAATATTAGGGGTATTAAAGAAAAAAAACTATGATTTTAAA
Organism: Dipodomys spectabilis; assembly: GCF_019054845.1. Classification (NCBI taxonomy): domain Eukaryota; kingdom Metazoa; phylum Chordata; class Mammalia; order Rodentia; family Heteromyidae; genus Dipodomys; species Dipodomys spectabilis. Next base: position 79,177 of record NW_024870989.1, read on the forward strand.
TAATTAGAACAATTGTAACACTTAAGTATTTGAGTGGAGAAAAATCCATTAGAGAGATAGAATGAACCCACGTTCCAATGCTCCTTTAGTGATAATGTTTAGTCGTACTTCAGACAAAACAGAGTTACCTTGCAAATGAGCATGGATGTGCATTTGGGTGATGGAAATACTCTACTTACACAGGTGTAAATTAAATAGATTTTTTGGGGTAGATTGTAGTTCTTGAACTAAGATCCTGGGTGATGTCCATGAGCTTTTTCTCTCAAGGCTACCACTCTAATACTTTGAGCCACAGTTCCAATTCTGATTTTCTGTTGGGTGTTAGGAGATAAGAGGCTCATGGACTTTTCTTCCCAGGATGACTTCAAACCATGATTGTCAGATCTCAGCCTCTTGAGTAACCAGGATTCCACGCATGAGCCGTCGATGTTTTTAATAATTTAGTAAATTTATAGTTACAGAAGTTATAAATTATCATTGTAACCTGTGTAAAATATGTGTGTATGTATAGATCAATGCATATAGTTAGAAATATATTAACATATTTTTGCATCTATAGTAGATTTATGAAATCATCCTTCATTGTAAAATAAAATGGAAACAAAAGTTAATAAGGAGCAAAACAAAGGGAATTGTTACAAGTTTCTTTTTGTTGAACGGAATATGAATTGTGAGAATCAGTTTGGGAAAACCATCTCTACTTTAACAAAGTGGGAAATTGCTATTAATTCCAATCCATCTCTTTGCCCATATTGTGCATCCTCACACATGAGTGTCAAAATCAAACACACTTTTTGCCTTTGTATTTACTCACCTGTTATAATTTAGGGGATAGATGAAGTAATCAAATAAAGATTAAAATAACTATAAGTGAGCCTATTAGTTAGAGCTGAAAAAGATTTTAAATATGATAACTAATTAAATTGCATATTTCTTACTTTTACTCATTTTATGTCCCTCATTCCCAAATTAGGAAAGTACATAGTAGGTTCTCACTAAATTATATGTAATTATTAAAAATGTATTGAAAGAATATGGGCACAGTGTGGTTTTAGCTTATTAAAACCTATAAGGGGTAGTTTGTTTTTGAGGACTTGTTTGCAATACGTTGTGATGGAGATGAAGGGAGGGATGTGCTTATTCTTGAAAACTGGCTAGAGCATTGCTCCCAGAAAGAGAGTGATGAATTCTTCCAAAAAGTTACAGTAATATCTCTTTCACAACCATGTTCACTACTGAACTCTTCACCGTACCCAAGTTATGGAAACAGCACAGATGCCCTTTGGCGGAAGGATGGTTGGCAAAAGTTTGTCATATATACATAAGTGGATTGTACCTATCCATTATGAAGACTGTTACGTTATTTGCAAAGAAATGGATAGATCTCAAAATATGTTAAGTAAACGAAGTCAAAGCCAGACACACAAAGGACCCATGTTCTGTCTCATATTTGGAAGCTAGAACTTTATAAAATTTTACATAGCAATATTAACCAAATCATGCTATTTGTAGAGGAGTATTTAAAAGATGTAATTTTTTTTATAAAATTGAACTTTTAATCCAACAAAATTAATACCAGGAAACTATCCCTTGGAAGATATGAGGGGAAGTCAAAGGGAAGGAATAAAGAGAGTTATGGAGGAAGAAAGTGAAGACATGATATTCAATGCAGATAGTATGAAACTAGAAAAAAATTAAAGTGTGGTGAGGTTTAGAAGGGTAGGGAAAAGTTATATAAAGATCCATTATACTTAAAAGCATGAATTATTGAATGGAAATTCCCTTGTACAACTAGTTATGATAATAAAAATATAATTAAAAACAATGGAGACATCTCATCTTAAACTGTGTTCTCTTAAACCATGAGTCAATATAGTAGTTTCCCCTCAGAAATTTTCTTTGCAGGTATTTTCCTCATAGTGACAGAAAAATGATCAATGCAATGAATATCAATACATCACATCGCACATCATAAACAGACACAATAAAAATCACAGTAAAAAATGTTAGAATTAACCACAGGATAAAATAACAGGAAGAATTTGCCAAATGCTAATTGATTGTTTTTCCAAGTACTTTACCTATGGTATATAATTTAATCCTCACAATAATTCCATAAAGTGGAACTACTTACATTTTAATTCTCAGATGATGATATTGAAGTCTTCAGAGTTGGAATTACTAGTACAACATTGCACACATGGTAGTTGTTAGCCTGAGGTTCATCTCCCACTGTATCAATTAACCTCATTCTATTTTATGACTAAAATACCAGCACTTAGTCTACAAATTCTAGGAAAATTTCCCAGAATTTTTGTGTACACTCATAATATTTCACTTTATCTTTGTTGCAAAATAGGGAACTGTAATATGAAAACTCAAAGTTCATAATCAATGCATACCTCCCTGGTGAAAGGAAGTGCTAAAGTATAACATTCTTGATTTCTAGGTCAAAATAGCAGAAATCATATTCTATCCCTTCACTCAACACTGCACTGCCTGGGGACCCTATCTCTGTTTAACACTGTCTTACTGAAAGAATGACCTCCCCAATTCCTGATGGAAACAGACTGCAGGTCTTATGTACCAATCATTTCCACATTGTAGCTCACCTAAGTTGTTTACCATTAGAAGTATTTTGATTGCTTTTTATGCCCAACATTTTGAGAGAAAGTTACTACTTTAAAATGCTATTAAAGTAAGACATATAAAAATCACCTTTGTCCCTAGATAAATATTTTACCTTTCATAGATAAATATTTTACCTTTCACGTACCCAAAAATGCAGTCTGACCTATCATTAATGTTAGGAATAAGAGGATAAAAATCATAGACAACAAGACCTAAGCATGAATTAAAGACTCTCCAACTTGCAAATACAATTGGTTGAAAAAGACATAGAGGGCTGGGAAGGTGGCTCAGTTGTAGAGCGCTTGCCTTGCATGCGTGAAGCCCTGGGTTTGATTCCTCAGCACCACATAAGCAAAAAGAAAAAAGCCGCAAGTTGCGCTGTGGCTCAAGTGGAAGAGCGCTATCCTTGAACTGAAGAGCTGAGGGACAGTGCCCAGGCCCAGAGTTCAGGGCCCACTACCAGACTCTCCCCCCCGCAAAAGACATCAATACTACTATTTTTGTTCAAAATTTCTTATGATACTGAAGATTTAATTGTAAACCGTTAACACTTGAAAATAACTCATTTTCTTGCGAGTAGAAAACAAAACACAAGATTAATCCTAATCATTTCCAAAGACATTTATTTATACTACAAATTCACTCTTATAACTAGGAAGATTCTAAAAATAACTGAAGCATAGTATCACAAAGGGCATAATTTAACTTCATCATGTACATTCAAAGGACTGTGCTAATAGTAAACAAAGTTATACTAATAATTAGCTCACCCAATTCACTTCCATTCTTTTATTCTATATCTTTTAGTTTCATAAAAACTGTCTTTTCATAAAATGATGCATGAAAAGCTTATATACCCACTTACATTTTCAGATTTTAACAATGTTTATTTCAGAAATGTCTTTAGCTGTATAGTCAATGAACTGAAATAACACTAAAATATTCAAACGGTTTTCAGAAATTGCAAGACTCGCTCCGGGATGTTATTTATATTGGAAAAGATATTCAAAAAGCCTTATTTGTTAAAGTTGTGATAGTTACTCCCACAAAATAACTGTTAATGAAGAAACCTTTGTATGTAAAATACAACTTCAAATGCATCCACAATCTGAAGGTGACATGTGATTTTTATTTCGTATATGCAATGTATATCTAACAAACATATCCACAATACTGGTTTTCAGTCAAGATGATGGGATATTCAAACCTAAAAAAAATACGGGAATTTTTATCTTAGTGTGAATAGATACATTCTTACAAAGAAAGTTATTTTCAACAGAAATCCGGAAAGAGTTTATCCACCTTAAGTTTCACAGGAATAACCAGAGAGTAATACCTGTTTGGTCAAGTCACTGCATGAGTATATCTTAAAAGTATAACCAGTTTAAGAGGTCAAAAACATATTTTGTACTGACAGTCATCTTACAGCAATAACTTACTACCTAAATATATGTGTATCATCTTGCCTAACATATACAAAGAACTGAAAGTGATCTCTTTTATATAACTTAATGTTGTAAATGCTTTAATTATGATGATGTTATTATTTGATAAATAAAATGTACAGAAGGTTGGTTCCACTGAAATGACAGGACGGAACACTGATAAATAACAACATTGCAACACAGCTCTTTTCAGCCTCACTCTGTCCTCATTGGCAAGTAACATTGCAACCGCACTCACATACACACACATATACACACACATGTGCGCACATGTACACACACACATACATGCATGGCAAATTCAGGGTTTATTGTACAAAATGTTCAAATAATATATTAGTGATTAGGAAAAATGATAATTTGCCTTATTACAAAATAATACATAATCCAGTCACACGGTTGTTATATTTTACCTGTCTCTCCACATGTGACCATTTAATTTACTTTTAGTTCATTCATTCTTTCATTCATTAGTTTGGTGCTAATACTAGAGCTTGAACTCAGGGCCTGGCTCTGTGTCAGAATTTGATATTTATTTTGTTTTAGTTTTCTCAAGGCTAGCAGTAAATGCTTATAATACAGCTCCGTTTCAAGCTTCTGTGGTTACTTTCAAATCATATCTAATGGACTTTTTTTTTCTTGGTCTGGTTTCAAAGCACAATCATAAGATTTCATCTTTCTGATTAAGTAGGATTAAAGACCTGAGCCACCCGTGTGGCTCTTACTTTTTCCTATACTTACGTAATGCACATACTTAGATAGTAATTTAAAACTGAGATCATAGAAGCAAGATGTACAGTGATGATATTGTCCTGTCAGAAATTCAAGTTAGTAATGTAAATTTCTTCTTAAGACCATACACAAAAAATATTTAAGAAGAAATCTGATGGTGTGTGTGTGTGTGTGCTGTTGAAATAAGTTCCACATATAAGCACTGTGCAGGGGTCTCCAACCATCCTCAGTTATTGGATATCTGCCTTGAGATACCAACTCATGGACAATGTCTAGTTATCCACTCTAGGCTTCCCGATGAAGAGGGGTATGCTCATCCTCATATATAGTATTCATATGAGTGGCCTTTTTTGGAAAGTAGTGTCTGCACTGTAGTAAGCTGCAAGGCAAGCACTCCACACTGAGCCACCTTCACAGCCAAAGGATTAAGATTTTTGTCTGTAATTTGGTCAAAGCTATGTCTCTTTATGTCAGCGACTAAAAATGTATTTATTAATTTCAAGTAAATACATAAATTCTATTTCCATCTCTTTTAAAAAATAAAAAAATTGTTTGCTCTGTAAATTGATTAGAAGCATGGATTTTGTGGCTAGCTAGGTCATTGCACATCTGTATCTCTTTCCCTCTCTCTCTTTCATGGTTCTCATAGACAATGTGATTGCTCCATAATTATCCTAATTTATTTTGCTTTTATGTTTTTGGTTGCATCATTTCTCTCTCTGCTCTGCCATTTCCCAAAACAGCACCACATAAACAAAAAAATCCAGAAGTGGTGCTGTGGCTCAAGTCGTAGAGCGCTTGCCTTGATATGAAGAGCTCAAGGACAGTGCCCAGGCCTAGAGGTCAGGCCCCACAACTAATTTTTTAAAAAACAGAATCTAAATATTTGATAATTCTACTAACAGATCTGACTGAAATCAGTTGAATCACACTTTTCCTGTACAATGAAGGAATAGGTCCAGGCTAGGAAGCAGCTAGAGATGGCAGGCAGATTGTATCTGTGACAAAACTTTGTGGAAAATGGAATCGAGGATTACTTACTGGTGATTCACTTGCACTTGAAGCATGATTCTGAACTATTGCTTGCTGATTCTGGACTATTGCTTTGATCATTATATTCTCCAAGAAGAAAAAGTGAAAATGAATTGATAGCAAGGGACTGCTAATACATTTTGACTTCTCATTAAGCATCTTCAATCATCAAAGTCACCTGAAGACAATAGATAGGCCTATTTTTAGATGAAAACAAGTGTCTTTAAAAAAACAAGAATTTAGGTAGTCATACAAAGGACTTCTATTTTACTACTGCATTATACATTTTTTCTAATGTTAGATACCAACATTAGAAAGCTACTAGAAAGCTCTTAAAGCCCATATGTTGAATAGTGAGTTCTCTTACACTATAACATGGTATTTCCCAAATCATTTACATAGAAGGCATTGTTTCCTATTTTCTCATTCCTAGAATAAGGTGCACATGAAGACACTACTGGTCCTCATTTTCAGTCTGTACCTTTGAATACTGAGGAAAATCTTTCCTCTGCTCTCTATCAATTCCCTAGTCTCCAGTTAGAATAATTTAGAATAGTAAAAATGGAAAAAGAAAATAAGTCATGGTGAAAAAACATATGCAGAAAATTCACCAGTTTTTTCTGACCAGTTCAACCAATGTGAACTATTGGGGAAATACTTGGACATCTCATTCCCACTGGCACTGAAATTCTCTGGTTAGGCAATTCTGACGAAGACAAGGAACAAGATGAAAAAGTGAGAAATGGTATCAATTGCAAGAAAAAATGGAATAGGATCCAAGCAAATTTCTTCTTTGGGATGCCAAAATATATCGGCTTACTATGGTGTGGAGACTACTTTACAAAGAGGCCTCCCAGATGAAAACTAGGGATGAGGATGAGTATACCCCTCTTCATCGGGAAGCCTAGAGTGGACACTTAGACATTGTCCATGAGCTGGTAGCTCAAGGCAGATATTCATGCAATAACTCTGAATGGCTGGACACCCCTGCACAGTGCTTATATGTGGAATAATACCAGAGTGGCTTCTTTATTACTTCATCATGTTGCAGATACCAATCCCCAAACTAAAGGCCTCTTGACCCCCTTGCATCTTGCTGCTGGGAATAGAAATAGCAATGATTCTCTGTATCTCCTTCTGTTGAACCATTATATCAAACCAGGTCTAAAGAACAACTTGGAAGAAACTGCATTTGATATTTCCAAAAGGATAAGTATGTATCACTACCTCTTTGAAATTGTCGAAGGCTGTACAAATTGTTCTCCTAAGTCATAATGGTTTGGTTAAGTTTCTTAAATTTCAAAAATGCCAGTCCATCTTTTGTGTCCCTACAAATTTTTTTCACAATACAAATCAACAGCCATATCTTACTTTAATATGGAATACTTCACTAATTTTCATATCATCCTTGTGCAAGTGCCATGTTAAACTCTGTATTGTTGTAATTTGGGTAGACCTGCTGCTGAAGCATGTAGTCTCCTCTAAATTTAAGTACGTAATGATGCAACCTTTATACAGGCATATATCCATGGTTGCCTGTTTGTAACAAGGAACTCTTATTGTTCCTAAAAATGCTATTGATCTTATTTCTCTAAAATTATGTGTATAGTGGAAAAAACTTATATAGTTTGGTCGATTGCTCACATTTACAATTTTTTATCAATGACTATTTTGTCATTTTCATTTTAAATTTGATCATAACTTGAAGCCTTTACATCTAAGTCCAAAGGTGGTGGCTTTTCAAGTACTTATTTATCAACTGAGTTAGCTGTGTGGAGCTAATGGATTCAAAGTAAGCCTTGCTTAAGTGCTACTTCTTTCTGCAGCTTAAAATTTCCCAAGTGAGGTCTTGCTGGGACAAATGTCTACCCGAACTGTGAAGACTCAGGGTCTATGTTGAAGGGGGCAGAATGATGCAGGCTCCAGGCTCGGGATTATCTGAGGACTGTGTTTGGGATTAGGAAAGCTCTTGGAACGCCAGGCTAGAGAGGGAAAATGTTCTCTCTCTCTATCTCAAAACACATGTCACAGACTCCTGGGAGCTGAGCAAGTGGCTCTTCTGCTTGCTTAAGCATAGATGAACAGCTGGTCAAGCATTTTCCTGAGATTGGAGAAGTGATTTTAGCTTCCTCTAAAATAGTTTAGATAATAATATACCTAGACATTGTCTCATAGGTTAAGTAAAAATGTATCTGTGGAAATTTTTTGTGTGAGTGTTTTCTGACCAAATCTTGGCAAAGATTATGCTTGCTTGTCTTTAAATACCCACTAACAATAAAGCACAACATGCAGTGGCAATTGCTGTTTGCACTCTGCATCCCCTTTGTCCTGGTGATTTCGTGACCCTTACCCAGGGACCCCAACACACTAGACACTGACACTGAACCTTTACCCTTCTTCCATGTAGGAACAGACCAACCAGAATATCTTACCCTGACAGCATAGATTGTCTTACTGGAACAAAAATAATCTTAGTTACAAGGGATCATATATAGAGAAACAGTTCAGACAGAATTGTTCAGAATGGAAGGTATTTTATCAAAATATTATTGTTTATTATAGTTATTTCAAAAGTAGCTAAAGCCAAGAAAGTGAAAAAATTGTTCATATGCATGATTACCTACTGTCCTGGCCTATTATCCAACCAAGCAGGAACTTACAGTACTGACATTCTATCACCAAATATTTCCATAGCTCCTGAAGAAGTCCATATCTTTCTCCTCGATATTAGACCTTAAATTGGTAATGTTTTAATCACAGTATTTCCTCTTGCCTCTAGGCTGTAAATCTACATATGATAAATCTTTAAGTCTAACTCTACCAAAAACTGAGGTAGAGATAATGGAATAATACTTTAAAACAGAGTTGCCTTTGATTCTCTAAACAGAACACAACAATGCAAAACAATTTTCATATTATATATACTTATATATTTTATATTTATATGTGCTGATTTTAAATTTCCTACAGTGAATCTTACTAGAATTGATAATTTGACAAATATATTGACATTTATTCCCATAAATAGATTAGAATATAAATAATTAGGTTTAGAATATATATTAGAATATAAACAGCATCAATGCAATATCTTCTGTATAAACTTGTGATTCCTTCTAAGTGTTCATGGTCTTCTGAATTCACATGGTAAAATAACAGTATTGTTTTCTACTAATCTATAAGCGATTTATTCTGATGCTCTGTTTATTGTTTTAAGTCGCTGGTCCCAAAGTGTTTTTCTCCATATTTCTGAAGCATTCTTACTGATTATACCCAAATTTTTCTGATATGATGTCTAAAATCTATTATTCTTCTGCAGGACCCACGGGTCCTAGGATACCAGGTCCCAGTTATCTGCATCATCAGATAACAAGGGCATGACTTCTCACATAGGCCCATGCAACATGCCAACAGAAAATAATTGAAGACTCATCTCAATTTCTCATTTCCTATAATATTTCAGGGTCCCAATTCCTTACAAGAATTAGCAGTAATCAATTGTGAAATGCAAGGCAACTTAAAATGAAAGATGAGATCACAAAATCTGAGAGAAAGTACTGTAATTCAAACTTTCAATTTACAGATGACCAGCCTATATGAGTGAATAAAATCACAAATGTACAAGGTTATTTTTAATACCCCTCTCCTAATGATTAATGAAAGATTTCAGTGCAGTCAAAAAAAATAGTTTCTGGAATGATAGATCCATAATTGGTATACCAAGACTAGGAAAACTTGATTTAGAGGTCAAATATAATTTAGAAATACATTAATTGAGAAGACCCTTAGTGCTTCAAAATACTGTTACTTCAGTAAATCTTGGTCTGTAGTATAAAAATGTTGTCATTCTCAAACCAATATAACCTACATTTAATCTCCTGAAAGTATATTCCCTTTCAAATAAACTTTTAAAAATCATATTCACCAAAATAACACTTGACAAGTAGATGATAGTGACATTACAAGGTTTTCAAGGGTAGGGAGCAAGTTACAATAGAGTTGATTTACGTACCCAGCACTAATACCAAACAAGTTCAACCATTCATTAAAGTGTAGAAATAGTACCCTCCACCATTTGTGTTGGTCAGTAGGTGCCTTCCAGAAATGTGTTAAATAGATCAGCCTCCCATATTTAGCTAATAAAGTAAATTTCATCACATAAGAAGGTACATTTTAAAAAGTCACTAATAGTTGCCTTATCATGTGTTGCCTTATCATATATTTTCCCTATCTGTCTAACATAGTAAGAAATATGACTTTAAGTCTTGAATATGGGTACTGATGAGAGATGTGACAAACATAAAGTCTGTCTTCTGTTTCTATCATATTCCTTTATAGTAGTAAATATTAGTTTTCTTCTTTTTCCAAAACTTATAGGTAGTAGAAAAAATTATCCTATGTAAAATAAAATAATCACATACCATTGTAGAAAGCCATTTATAAAAACTGGTAGTTAGGAATAAATTCTAAGCCATTTTTAAACTTTCCTGTTGACTAAAGGTTAATCTTCCAAATGAACGAGAATAAAATCATGTCTAAGTGCTTCTCATTTCCAGTCTTGCAAATTGTTATTGCAGATGAATGAATTATGGAAATATAAGCTGACATCAATTGTATATATATTCTCCATCCTGGCTGAGACTCAGAAGTTGCAAAGCACAGGAAAACAGGTGCAATGACTGGCTTCTGACATCAGGGTGAATTTTTGGCAGTGCTGGGCTTCGAACTCATTGCCTAGGAGGCCCAACTGCCCAATCGGTCCACGTGATTGCACCAGACTTTGAGCCACTAAGGAGATGGGCTCTTCCCAGGAACTGAGATCGAGCCACAGGGAGGCCAAAATAGTGCTCAATGCATCATTTAAATATGGGATGTATATTCACATCCGTGTGTAGACTGCATTGTGCATTGAGTGTACTTATTGTATTTATTTTGTATGCTATTCATGGATGTATTGTGTATTTTCTTATGTATATGATGACAGGTATAACTGGGCTGACATGCATCACCTTTATTCCCATGACCACAGTGTGGCCCATGCATTCTCCATCCTAGCTGAGACCCAAGACTTGCAAAGGAAAAGAAAACAGATGCAACCATTGGCTTCTGACATCAAGATGAATCTTTTGGCAGGGCTTGTATCTGAACTCGGGCCATAGCAGGCCCAACTGGTGAATGGGTCCACATGAGCACACCAGCCTGTGAGCGACAAAGGAGCTAGGTATTCCCAATACCTGTATTTGAGCCCCCCTGGGGGGAGAGTGGGGAGCACAATAGTCATCCATTCATAAGTTGAAGGTATAATGCAAATAAGTACATATTTGTATAGAGTAGGATTGATGGTGACCTGTGATGGAATCCAATCTGTAAGTACCTATATTTGGATCTTTTCTGATGCACTCATTTCATGTCTGTGATGATTATTGTCATGCTTCATTAACTCTCCTTTACAAATAATCTATACACCATGAGTCATGCATATCATTTCCTACTCGCATCATGCACAAACTACTCATTCAAGGATGAGATTGATCTCATGCCATGACTCTTCCTATGTCCAGAAACTAGTATCTCAGGATCTCCTGCCATTCCTTCCTCCTTGGGGGACTGAATTCAAGCCTCAGTCCTGGAAAAGTTACTCCTTATATACATTTTAATGATAGGATTTATACTTCTGTTCAGATATTCAGTCCATATTATGTTTGGTGCATTTATTCATTTTATTTCATGTTTTATTAATTTATTTACCATTTATTTTATTGGCTCTGATAACACTTATATCATTTATTACATTGTTTACATCCTATCACATAGAATCTAGATTTTAGATGTGTTCTCCATCATGCCTGGCAGTGCTAGGATCTGAACTCAGGGCCTAGCAGGCCCAATTCATGAATGGGTGAGTTTGAGCATGGGAGCCTCTAGCCAATGAAGCTGACAAGTGATTCCCAGGCGCTGAGATTGACCCTCAGCTTTAGCCAAAACAGTGATACATGGATAAGCAGACAGTGGTATACAAAGAAATATGTATTGTTAAAGAGTGCCAGAGCCGTCTATCTATGATTGAATGACACCTACTACGTTCCTACCAACTCTTAGGTATTTATTATACCACCATTGAAGGAATATTATTCTTTTCATGCTTAATAAGCTATACGTTAAGATCAATCTGCATTCTAGGACTATTGCATCCAATTTTAGACTAGACAGATGTATGAACCACTCATTCAATGGATATTCCCATTCATAGGAATGAGTCTCTTGTGATCTCCTGCCATTGGTGTCAGGACTGGGATTTGAACCCAGGACCTATGTTCACAGGTTGTCCTATAGCTTCACTGATAGCCCACAAGCCATCAACAATGGCAGGTCATATCTACTTTGCAGCCATGTCATTCAAACCCAGGATGATCACTGCGCAAACAAAAAAATAATAAAACCCCAGCCCCCTGAAGGTTGCCACTTTTTCTGCTTTCCAGTTTTTTTTTCTTCCAGAAAGCCCCCTGGGCCTAGGATCTTATGATCAGTTTTTTTTCTTCCAGAAAGCCCCCTGGGCCCAGGATCTTATGATCAGCTATGGTTCTGGAGGCTGCACCCGAGTCTAGGGAGATCCAAGCTGAGACAGAGTTTCCATGACCTGAGTTCAAGCCCCATGGTTTGCCAAAAAAAAGAAAAAGAAAAAGAATAAAGAAAAAATAATTATTTAACTAAATTAAAAAAATAAAGCTCCCTAGTTTGGAATTTCTGCTAGTTTTCTTTCCTAGCCTGGGATTTGAACTCAGGGTCTTGGTAAATCTATAGCAATGTGAGGGAAGACTTGCTACTACTTGAGCTCAACCTTGTACCAACCAAAAATGAAAAACTAAGTCACTGACCTAAGCAGGGGGAGGTAGTTGTGGAGATGGGAGGGAAGGTATGGTAGGGGGAAAACAAAGGAGGAGGTAACAATGCTCAATATGAAATTTACTCATTACCTTTCTCCTGTACAATATTTTTACAATAAAAAAATGAACAAAGACAAACAATGTAGTTCTCAGAAAAGCACTTTGGAGGTAAGTGAAGGATGTCTGACTGAATAGCTGTACGAAATTCTACACTTTTAAAAATGTTCAGTATAGAAGTGAATAAACATAACGGCTTCCATTAATAATTATGTCAGTGTCTTGGAACTGGGGCCAGTAGTTCTGCCATTGCTAGGATTTGAGCTCACCGTCCAGGTAACTATTTTGCATCATGGGTGAAGGTGAAGCTCACTATCCATGAGGAAAGAAATTCAGGCTAGAGTTCCCGGGCCTGAATGAAGGCCCTGCAATGGAAAAAATATCTCTATACATATGCAATATATGATACATATACTTACATATGTATGTTAATTTCATATTATGATGAAGGTGGATCAGTGGTAGAGCATTTGCCTTGCGTGCCTGAGGCCCTGGGTTCGATTCCTCAGCACCACATAAGCAAAAAGAAAAAATCCAGAAGTGGCTCTATGGCTCAAGTGGTAGAGTGCTAGCCTTGAGCTGAAGAGCTGAGGGCTAGCACCCAAGCTCAGAGTTCAAGCCACACAACCGGACCCCCCCCGCCAGAAAAAGAATGATTCTGTATTTTATTTTTCTTTGATTCATTTATTTATTGTTTACTGTATTTAGTATTTTTATACACATAATATTTATTACATTTTGCACATCTATTATAAAATTATACCCAATAATTTAGGACATTGATTCATTTTCATTAATATTTTATTAATTGTTGAAACATAATACATAATTAAATGGAAGCATTTTTCACAGTCTTCACATGATTAGAGTCTCTCACAAGTATGAGCTTTGTCTTATTTATCTTTGGAACCTTTCTATCGGGTTTTCTTTAGATGATTTATACTCAGAAGCCTTTTCTTGAGGATAGGCAAGTGAGGGATAAAATTGTGAGGGTGGGGTAGAAATGTGGCTTAGTAGTAAACTGCTTGCTCAGCATGCATGAATGCCCAGTGTTTGAATCCTCAGTGCCACATACTCAGAAAAAGCCAGAAGCTGTGGAGTAGCTCAAGTGGCTAGCCTTGAGAAAAAGAAGCTCAGACAGAGTACCCAGGCCCTAAAATCAAGCCCCAGGACTGTCAAAAACAATAAGCCAGATGCCAGTGGCTCATAAGTGGAACCATAGCTTCTCGGGAGACTGAGAACTGAAGACCACACTCCAAAGGAAAGCCTGTTAGATTCTTATCTCCAGTGAACCACCAAAAGAACCCATCTGGCATTTTGGATTAAGTGGTAGAGTGTTCATCTTGAGCTGATGGGCTCAGGGTCAGATGTTCAAGAGCTTCCTGTGTTTCCCTTGGTGATGAGAATTTACTTGCACATTAAATGTTCTTAGAGTTCTCGAGCTATAGAAGAAGGAAAGAAACATTATTGACCTATCTGGATTCAGATGAAGTTCTCAGGATCAAGCCCTAGCTCTGTTAGCAGGAAGAACTCCAGTGTAACTCTGTAATTGAAGGGCAGGAAACAGTTTCAAAAGTCAGGCTAAGTGCAGAGACCAGGCCTACAGGATTAGGAGGCAGAATGTACACACTCAAGAGGGAAGTGAGCTGCAAAACCACTTCATTCATTCCAGGCACAACCAGCAATGGGGAAAACCTGTAACATTTGATGAAGTTACAACAGGGTCAGGCTTTACTCAGACTCTTCAAACAATGACTAATTAACCTTCCTCCCTCATGTGAAGGGAGCCTCAGGCTACCTTTAGGTTACCAATAGAGAGCCAGATTAGTGGGGGAGAGATGATGAACAGAGTAGAAAAACCCTGCTCTCTGGTCTTAGGGAGTGGGTTTTTGACTCTCCATCTATCAGATTTGAAGACTCTTCACCTTTGCCAGTCCATTCTCCTTCCTTCATTCTCCACATAATTAATGCAAACCCCCAGACTAACTAACTAGAGGCAGGACTGTTTCTATTTTGTCTCCAAGCACATGAGTTAGAACCTAGCTTTGCCCTCTTGACTCTGGGGCCCTTGGTTGCATGAGAAGTGGGAAAGAGACAGTCTTCCTGCTCTGTGGTTATGTGAAGGCACACTGCAAAAGGCCTCCTGACTGGGAAGTGTTCCCTTCTTTCCTCCTGACGTCCAAAGATTAATCTATCATCTTTCTTTCTTTCTTTCTTTCTTTCTTTCTTTCTTTCTTTCTTTCTTTCTTTCTTTCTTTCTTTCTTTCTTTCTTTCTTTCTTTCTTCCTTTCTTCCTTTCTTCCTTTCTTCCTTTCTTTCTTTCTTTCTTTCTTTCTTTCTTTCTTCTTATCTATCTATCTACCTACCTACCTAGGTATCTCTTTGCCAGGCCTTGGGTTGAACTCAAGGCCTTGGCACTGTCTGTAGCACTCTACTATTGAGCCACAACACCAATTCTGGCCTTTTCTGTGTATGTGCTACCGAGGAATCGTACCCAGGGCTTCTTGCATGCTAGGCAAGCATTCTCTCACTAATCCACATTCCCAGCCCCCTCATATTTTTCTTAATGGTAGTTTTTACATATGTATGCTACCATTTTACATCCCCAAGTTTAATTTTCTGAAGACTGGTTACTTTTAAGAAACCCTATCTTCCGTTCCCCTGCCTGATTTGTGACTGTTCCTGCATTGTCCTCATAATAAAATGTAAATAAAGACTGCTGAGATCTTCAGTGTGCCTCATATAAGGACACAGGCCTGGAACCCAGGAAGAAAAACAATGGGCCTGACATGAAGAGGATGATGCAGTAGGTGCAAGGATCATATCTGAAAAATAAATACATAAATAAATAAAAGAAGCATCATTGCATACAGTGTGTTTGAACTCAGGGAGGTAATATACACACATAAGTAAGTACGGCACTGATGCATAAACGTGGCCTTCTCTTTTTGAAAAAAATTTTGAGGCTATCCCATGGCTTAAACTCAGGGCCAGATGCATTCCTCAGCTGTTTTTCCCAAGGCTGAGGCTTTACCCCAGCTACAGCTCCACTTCCAGCCATCTGGTCTTTAATCGGACATAAGTGCCTCCCAGGCTTTCCCGCCTGGTCTAGCCTGTTTCTCCTGCTCGGCTTTCTCTCTCAAAGCTCGATCTCTATCTTCTGGGCCACTGCTCCACTTCTGGTTTGCTGGTGGTTTATTGGAGATAAGAGTCTCAAAGACTTCCTGCTCAGGCTGACTTTGAAGGGTGACCTCCCAAAAAGGTTTCAAGTGGCTTTCCTCAGGGATTCACCAAGGAGCCCCTCCACACAAACCTGTAGTCTAAATCTCGAGAGGCACTAGAAAAGTGATGCATGAAGGTGCTTCTAGTGTATTCTAGATACTTAAGGTTGGAGACACTCAACACTCCTAATTATTAGATCATTTTGTAGGCAAAAGGAGCAATGCAGACAGTATAAGGATCGCTCTAGATTTCGGTCCTCCCATCTTGAGACAGTAAATTTCTGTAGCTCAATGCTAACTGCCAGAGCTGGCATGTCCTGTGGACATTTGCTCCCAAAACCTGTGACACTCATTTCTCACTTTTGGTTTCAAACCTATGAACAGATGGTAAGATGAGGAGAGAAAATCCTTCTTAGAGAAAGCAGCTATAAAGGACATTGGGTAGTTAACTTATAAATTCATAACACTTGTATGACCCTGTTAAGAAGTCAGGTTTCCAGATTAAAAATTGAAGAAGAAAAGAAAGAAGGTGCCAGTGACTTCTCATTGTAATCTCAGCTCCTCAGGAGGCTGAGATGTAGAGAATCTGAGTTTGAATCCACCCAGCGTAAGAAAGTCTATGACACTGTTATATCTAAGAGATCACAGAAATATCCATAAGTGGGGTTTTGATTCAAGGTTAATGCACTACCTTTGAGCAAAAGGATCTTAAGAACAACGCCTAGGCTCATAGTTCAACGTCAGGACCTGCCCCCTCAAAAAGAACCTGTACCTCCATATCTTTGAGTATGTATTTATGTATTCCTATAGGTGAAGCTCCAGAGTAGGTATGATGAATGGCACCAACCTAGAAAATTTGTATCCAATAAAATGATTTCATAACATAGACTGCTTTCATGACAGTGCATGTTCTGGGGCTCCCCTCACTTTTCCCAGTATAGCCTGAGGGTTTCTCTGCATCCCAGGTCTGCTGGAAGAAGTTTCTCTCATTGTCTGAACAGGCAGACAAAAGGCCTCACTTCTGTACAGCTGTGTAACAAAAAACTCAATCTGTGTCAGATAGTGAGAATGAGTGTGGGTGAGCTCTGAAGGTCAGGAATAAAGGTCTATTTTTGGCCCAATCTATTTCTTTCCGCAGTGCTCTGGTTTGACAGAAAGCCATTTGTGCCACCTCCTGTGGCAGGCCAACTCCTGTGCACTTATCTTGCGATTGTGAGACTATATTCTGGTATTCAGATACAGTGCTCAATATAATTCAGCAGTCCTTCTGGCAGACAACTAGGGCACTGAAACTCATGAAATGTTTCATTGAGGACGATGATGGGCCTATCGTGCCTCTACTTGGTTTCTGGAACCTTGGGAAATCTAAGCACATATCTGATATCACAAAGTTTGCTGTCATCTAGGGCTGGTGAAGCTCTTCAGGCTGGCTAGGTTTTGGGGTTGAAAGCAGGGCTGGTGTGCTGACCATGAGCTCAGTGTAGAAGCCCGGTGCTTTACCATTTTGTTTAACAGCATCACTTCTAGTCTGTGAGAGTGTGTGTGTGTGTGTGTGTGTGTGTGTGTGTGTGTGTGTGTGTTTGAGCCCGCGTGTGCATAGGTACATACACCATTCCTGGTGGTTGAACTCAGGTCCTGAGCACTGTATTTATTTTTTCTTGTATAAGGATACCCCTCTCCCACTTGAGCCACAGAGACACTTCAGGCTTCTTTTTAGTGATATGGTCCTGAGAAATCAAACCCAGGGTTTCATATATGCAAAGCACTCTACACTCTACACATTCCCAGCCCTCTACTTGAGGTTTTTTAGCTTGATTCTGTCTTTTCTTTATTGTTGTAGGAGTTGAAAGCTGGGCCTGAGTACTGTCCTTGAGCTCTTCTGCTTAATTCTTGTGCTCTACCACTTGAGCCAAACACCACTTCAGCTTTTTGGGGGGTCCATCGGAACTAAGTGTCTCAAGGACTTTCCTGCCCAGGCTAGCTTTGAACCATGATCCTCAGATCTCATCCTCCTGGGTAGCTAGGATGAGAAACAAGCACCCAGATTACACCTCGGGTTTCTTAGTGGTGAATTGGAAATAATAGGCTCATGGAAATAGTTGGAGATAATAGGCTTTTGTGTCTGGGATAGTTTGGAACACAGATCCTCAGATCTCAGCTTCCTGGAAAGGCAGGATGAGAGACCTCAGCTATAGACCCCTAGGCTGTGGCCTCTGATACAAGGGGATCCTTGTCTCCAAGTGGTGTAGTGCTAGTCATAAGCCCAAGAGGTAAGAGCCAGCACCTAGTCCCTGAGTTCAAGGTTCATGACTGAGAAAAAACAAAACGAAACAATTGTCTGCAGGAGACAACTTACTAGTCTTCAGTAATACATCTTTGTCCCTGCCATGGGGACATAAATGAGCCTCAATATTCTTGTCTGCATAATCATATCAGTTGTGGAGATCTTACAAGGACCCGAAGAAAGAATGCACCCTGTGAAGTACAAAGCACCTTGCACTCTTTGCATGACTCAGCACACAGCATCCTTTGAAAGACTCAGCACACAGCACCAATGTGAAGGACTCAGCACATAGCTCTATTCCACAAGCTTTCATTAGAATTAGGGTGCTTAGATCAGTATCACCATTCTTTGAGGAACATTTCACAAACAACACAAGTTCACATCTAATGGTTTAGTGTGGTGAGTTTTTTTGTGGGGGGGGTTTAGCCATGGGGCTTGAACTCAAAACATGAGGATACTATTCTAATAACATTTGCTCAAGGCTAGAGCTCTACCACTTCAAACCATATTTCAAAGATTCTAGCAGACTTCCTGCAAGGTTTTAAAGCCCCTGAGCACCCAGGATGTAGGGATAAGCCAGGGTAACCAGGATGACGAGGATAACTCATGGATCTGGGTTGCAGTAGTTTACATCTGGCTAAGTCAGGTTAGGTGGCAGCTGTCAGCACCAGATTCTTAGATTGCCCTGTGATGAGGTATTAGAAGTCCTGTCCTTCTTGCCCTTCTATAGTTGCAGTTAGAACATTCTACTTTTTTTGGCAGCAGTCCTGGGGCTTGAGTATGGACTTTGAACCTGTTCCTAAGCGTTTGTACTCAAGGCTAGCACACAATTAAATGAAAGGCAGCAGAACATCTGGGTTTTCTGTTTATGTGGCACTGAGGAATCAAACCCAGTACTTCGTGCTTCCTCGGTGAGCATTCAACCACTGAGTCCCAGGAGTGAATGAGATACAAATAGAGATTGCTGTATATAACTATTATATACACAAAAAGAGAGATGTCTGAATATTATTAAATTATAGATAGTATTACTACCAGTTATTAGGTATTAAATTATGTCTCCATTTAATGATGTGTCCCAGTTAACAATTAATAAAGCATTAATTAAAATTACTCAATATCCTGTTATTGTTTATCACATATGTATGTACATTCCTACATATAATTATGTATTTTATAGAATGAAACAGATTCCTATATTTTATTAAATTATGCACCGTGTGTTACTACAAATTATTTGGTATTTATGTGTCCATGAAATTTTTATTCTGTTAATGCTTAATAAAATATTAAGCTTAATCCACGTCCTATAATTTTTGTGTCTAATTTTATCCTAGAATGATTCCCTACTAATTCAATCTGTTTGTCATTTATTGTAATGCCAATTCTTCCACCTATGACATTTTTTACTATTATTACATCCTATTACATAGCATATATATTTGCATCTGAATTATACATCCTACCTGTCACCGAGCACTTTCAAATAAAAAGAAAACATGTTTCACGCCCGGCTTCTCACTCCACAATTACATGTTTGGCAGTTCTGGGATCTAAACTCAGGGCCTAGAAGGCTCAGATCGTGAATGGGTGACTGTCAGCACAGCAGCCTCTAGCGAAGTCAGCTGTCAGGCAGTTCCTAGGCCTTGAGATTGAGCCCCCATATGTTGACCGCATATTGCACTTAGTGTAGTTACTCATTTTAATTTGTTTTATTCATTTATTTACCACTTACTTTATTGACTGTTATTACACATGAAATATTTATTACATTTATTACATAGGGTATAGTTTTGCCTATGTATGAAACTTCACATCTGACACTCAGGACTTTCACAGAAAAGGAAAACGTATCACCATGGGCTTCTTACTCTACAATTCAAATTTGTTAGTGCTTGCATCTTAACTCACAGTCTACATGGCCCAATTCATTAATGGATAAGTGTCAGCATGTCAGCCTGGAGCATATTGAGCTGACTAGCATTTCCAACACCTGAGATTGAGCCCTAGGAGTTGACAAAATTAGAACTCATAGATATGCAGATTGTAGTACACAAATAAATATAGATCTTTATAGAGTGCCAGAGATGTCTACATATTATTCACGATATAGGCTACATTCCTGCCAATTCTTGGGTATTTATTATGCCTTCATGTAATTAATATTATTGTTTTTAGCCTTAATGAATTATTAATTAAATCAACCACTGTCCTGAAACTATAGCATACATGTAATTAATAGTATTTTTTGAATGTGTCAAAAAGCTTTCATTAAAATCAATTGGCCTCCTAAAATCACTCTAATTGTATAGTAGTATTCAAAAATAACTAATTCAACCTTGCTATTAATAATCTTCCATCGGTATTCCTATGACTAGGAACGAGACTCTTAGGATCTCTTAGGGGTCAGGACTGGGTTTCAAACACAGGGAGTATGTTGCTATGTTGGCCTATGGCTTCCCTGGTAGCCTGCCAGCTTTCCGCAATGCCAGGTTACCAACATTTTTCAACCATGTCATTCAGAATCAGGATGGTCACCTAGCAAAAAAAAATGTAAAATTGGCAGCTATCTGCAAATTGCCACTGTTTTTTCTGTTTTGCATTAAACTTTTTTGCTTGTCAGCCATTGGGACCCAGGAACCCAGGTTCGGCTGTGGGTCCAGTGGCTGCACCCCAGCCTAGAGTGATCAAACCTGAGGCAGAAATGCCACTACCTGAGTTCAAGCTCAGTGCTTGACAAAATAAAAATGCATACAGGAGTTCTGGGAAGATGGCAGAGAAGAAGCTGGAGGCTAAACAAGCTCTCGCATAGAAAGCAGTTTTAGTGCTCCAGTGAACAGTCCTAAGCCAGAGAATCACACCGTGTGCCATCACAGTACAGAGAGTTAGGCCAGAGAGGGAAAATCCAGGCAAGGAAACAGATCTGCGCACTTGTCACGAGCCACAGCTGTGGCAGCGGTGGCTGCGCCGGTGGCCATAGCCGCCATAGCTGCAACACAGAGAGACCAGGACAATAACGCCAGATGCAGCAGGTGACTGGATTCTACTCAACACCAGCAAGAACTGACAAGGAGCAGAAATCTTCATCCTGCAGATTGCAGGCCAGAGAAGACCCAAGAACCAAGACTCTGGCATGAATAGAAGCCTGACATCCTCACTCCTTCTCAGGTAGCAGAGGAGGTAAGACCATCCCTCCCCACACCACTAACAGAGATCTCCATCTTTGATACTGACAAAGGCCTGGCTGAGCAGCTAGCTCCAACTCAGTCTTTGAAAGAAAACAAGAGTCATTTAGCAGGTCACAGGAACCTATCCTGATATTCCAGACTCAGCTACACTCAGCAAAAAGTCACCCAGCACAGCTGAGCAAGTTCCACCAGCCTCAGGAGTGACTTTCTTCACTGGGTAAACAGAGCCAGAGGCTGCCCCTCCCTATAGTAGCCTTGACAATCAATTGACATTCAGTAAACATAAACCCTGAGAATGGCTCCAGGCTGGGCTCTGTCAGTGTCTCAGAAGCTAGCCCCTCAGGGAAAAGCTACTGTTTGCTGAAAGGCCAACACCCTACCAGAAACAAGCCTCATCACAGCATCTCCAAACTAGAAGAAACAGCCATCTCCCTCTTTTGTGAAACTCAAAGCAGATCTTCTTCTCATTGAACTAGGCTGGGATGAGGATCACAAAATTCTGGGTAAAGCAGAGCATTTTTTTGCCTGCTCAAACAAACTGACTTAAGAAACCAACCAAGCCACAGGAAAATCAAACACCACAAGCAGACCAGAGACTCCAACAAAAGACAGTTACAGACAGAAGAGAGATAAAGGATCTACCCATCCCCCCAAAAATATCAAAGAATTCTTTTTTTGTACATTTTATAATTTGTTTTAAACTTTTTAATTTTTGTCTTTAAATTTTTTATTAACTCTTTTTTTCTTTCTCTTATACTTTTTATTTTAAGGGTATGTGTGTGTGTGTGTGTGTGTGTGTGTGTGTGTGTGTGTGTGATTTTTTCTTTTTTTTTCTTTTTATTCTTTTTTGTTTAGCTCTACAGACTTTTGATCCTCGTCTTTCTTCTTTCTTATTTTTCTTTCTTTCTTTCTTTCCTTCATTCTTTCTTTCTTTATTTCTATCGTTCTTGCTTTCTCATTCTTTTCACTTTTTCTTCTCTTTCGTTCTTCTTTATGTGACTTAATTGCTGTTCTGCTCATCCTCAGATATACCCGTAGTCGATTATTAGACCATATCCCCCATTTTGTACACACTTAATCCAGAAATTTATTACTCAGTTCAAAACCTTTTAGACATAAATTCCTTAATAGCCGTATTACCTCTATATACCTATATAATATTTTAAGCATTTTTATATTTAAGTTTTTCACATGTAATTCTATCCCTCCCCTTCTCTTATCCTATCCCCGTTCTTCTCTAAATATTACATTGTTAATTTACATAATTTATGTGTTTCACTTTTAATTTTTAATTTTTGTTTCTATTTTTTCTTGCCCCCTTTTTTCTTTCTCTTTCTTTTTTCTCTCTCTCTACTATCATTCTATCCAACCAATTTCCCGCTTTGATATTAAGATTTAGTCAAGATAACTCTCCCTCTACATTTCCACATCCCTCTATTCCTATTTTTACCCACATATCTCCCTTAACCTAATAATGTCTGCTTTGCCAAATTCTTCTTTGCAGTTCGCAGCACACTAATACATAGTTGTTTGATGTTGAATAGATATATCTGTTGAACTAGATTGTATCTGCAGACTTTTTACTATGCAACTACACACTTTGGTTGATGCTTGCCTCAAGATTGTTTTCTAGCACAAAACTGGTGTTACATTCATCCCAAATGGGCAGAACAAACCTGAAAAACACAAGAAAAATGGAAAGTCCGGGTACTCAAATCCCACTCATGGTAATCAGCGGACAGAACAGAAAATGAATAATCCAGAGGAGAGTTCCCAAAAAACTCTACAAACACTAATGGTAAACATGGTAAATGAAAAGATTGAAAACCTGCAAAGACTTTGTGTGAGCGTGAAAGGGAGAGAGAGAAGACAAACCAAAGGTCAATACAGGAATATTATGAGCCTGAGGAAGGTACTCAAAGATTGATACAAGAATTGTATGAGAAGCTTGAGAACACTCAAAGAGAAATAAAAGAATGGTGTGAGCAGGCTGAGAAAAGTCAAAAGAGATAGACAGCAATTGCGGGAGCTGGCGTGGAAGAGACAAAGAGAAAGTCAGGAGTGGTGTTAGGAGGCTGAGAACACTCAAAGAGAACTACAGGAATTGAGTGAACATAAGGAAGGTAATCAAAGAGTGATACAGGAATTGAGAGAGCAGGATGAGAATACACAAATATCCCTAAAAGCATCCATGGAGTCCATAAACAGAGAGCTGAAAGAAGTCAGGAGGTCCACAAAGGGAATGCTGACTTCAACCCAACAGAAGAAATGGGAGTTCAAGGAAACAATAACCAATCAAATAAGTGAATTGAGAATAAAATTGAACACTAAATTAAGGAAGTAAAGAAGTTCACACAAGATCTAAAACAAAGCTCCAACAAAGAATTGGAAGCCATCAAAGCCAACCAACTAGAAGGAAAAGAAATAAATAATAAAGTAGAAAGTCTTGATAGTAGATCGAATCTCGGTGATTGAAGACAGCCTAGATATTAGAGAGAAAGAACATACAACCATTCAAGAAAAATCCAAGAAATATGATAGATCCATTCAACATATGGAAGACACTATCAGAAGGCCTAATCTGAGGATAATAGGTGTAAAGGAGCACCTAAAAACAGAAGTTAATGGTCTAGGAAATTTGTTTAACAGGATCCTAGCAGAGATCTTCCCAAACATGCAAAAAGATAGCCCCATTAAGATACAAGAAGCTTTTAGAAATACAAATAGACCTGGCCAAAACAGGACATTCCACTCTCACAGTATAATTCTCGCAGGATCAATTCAGACCAAGGAAAAGATCCTTAAAGCTGTCAAAGAGAAAAGATCAATCACCTATAAAGGGAAACCACTTAGAATCACCTCAGATTTCTCAGCAGAGATAATTAAAGCAAGAAGAGCTTGGAATTGATGTATGCCATGCCCTAATGACAAGCAAATGTCAACCAAGAATACCATACCCAGCTAAACTCTCGTTCATAACCCAAGGTCAAAGAAAGTCCTTCCACAGCAAAGAGAAATTGAAACAATTTATCTCCACCAAACCAGCCCTACAAAAGATTCTTAAAGATGTCGTTCACATAGAAAACAAACAAGACCACAATAAAGGCCAAGAAACTAAACCCAAACTGAGAATCCAAAAAGCATAGGAAGAACTCAGTTGCCTCATTCCCCAAGAAGGTGGATAAAATGGCAGGAACTCCCTAATACCTCTCAGTCCTATCTCTTAACATTAACGGACTCAACTTTAAATTAAGTGACATAGACTGTCTAGTTCATTAAAAAGCAAAATCCTTCCATCTGCTGCCTTCAGGATTCACTCTTGCGCATAAAAACAAAAACATTTTCAATATGAAAGTCTGGAACAAAATCTACCAAGCAAACGGCCCCCATTATCAAGTGGGAGTGCAATACTAA
This sequence comes from Dipodomys spectabilis, assembly GCF_019054845.1. Taxonomy (NCBI): domain Eukaryota; kingdom Metazoa; phylum Chordata; class Mammalia; order Rodentia; family Heteromyidae; genus Dipodomys; species Dipodomys spectabilis. Next base: position 104,065 of record NW_024870989.1, read on the forward strand.
TATCAGATAAAATAGACTTCAAATTAAAACTAGTGAGAAGAGATAAAGAAGGTCACTACACACTAATTAAGGAATATCTCCTTCTGGAGGATATTACAATGCTAAATATATTTTCGCCAAACAAGGAGCACCCAAATTTATCCAAGAAACACTACTTTTCCTCTAATCTCACATAGATCCAAGGACATTAATTGTTGGGTACGTTAACACACCACTTTCCCCACTAGATAGATCAACGCGGCAAAAACTCAAAAGAGAAACTGGTGACCTAAACAACTGCATAGATCAATTAGATTTAACAGACACCTATCGAATATTTCAACCAGCAGCATCAGAATACATGGTTTTCTCAGCAGCACATGGAAAATTTTCCAAAATAGACCACATTTTAGGCCACAAAGCAAATTTGTCCAAATTCAGATACATTGAATTTATACCTTGAATTCTCTCAGAACACAAGGTAATAAAATTAGAACTCAACACTAAAAACCACCAAAGAGGGTCCTGTAACAACACAAGGAGCCAGAACTGCTGAATCACGATTGGTTCATGGAAGAGATTAGAGAGGAAATTCAAGTGTTCATGTTATTCAACAAAAATGAGCACACAAACTACCAGCTCCTCTGTGAAACAGCAAAGGCAGTACTCAGAGGCAAGTTTATAGCTCTCAGTTCTTACATCAACAAATTGGAGAGATCTGAAACCAACAATTTAATGAGACATCTGAGCCTTCTTGCAAAAGAGCAATAAAATAAACCCCAATCCAGTAGATGGAAACAAATAAATAAAATTAAATGAATTAGAATAAAAAAAACACAGAAAGAATCAACACAACAAAGAGTTGGTTCTTCCAAAAAATCAACGAAATTGACAGACGCTTAGCAAATCTTATCAGAAAAAGAAGAGAACACACCCATAATATGTATTATAATTTAGGTCAGGTGATAGGAAAGGATGTGGAAAACAATACTACATCCAGTAAAGCTGACATTCCTATTACATCACTAAGGAAGTAGTGTTAAGACCTGCAGGACTCATAGGATTGTTGCATGTGACATTACTATGTAATACACTATTAACGATCATCTCATACATCCATAACATTCTGCTTCCATTTTTAAGGTCAAGAGCCAAATATCTATGACTTTTTATTAATTGGGTGTGTTTCCTAGGAAGGAAGAAGGAGGATTTGTAGGTGATGATGGAAAAATATGTATATTAGCTCCCTGTCCAATTTTTTTGCAGTTTTATTTATTTTTATTCTTTATATTATTTTTTTATTGTGAAAATACTGTACAGAGGGGTTACAATTACATGGGCAAGATAATGAGTACATTTCTTATCAAGCATTGTAGCCTCCTCCTTTGATTCCCCTTCCCATCCCTTCCCCTCCTCCCCCCGCCCCCCACCCAATTCTCCCCACTACCCCCCCCCCCCCACCAAAGCTGTCAAGTTCATTTTTCGACATAACGACTTGTACATCTCATTGTTGCAATGGGTCCACCTGTATCCCTATTTAAATGATTTTTTGCATTTTTAAAAAGTGCTACTGATTAACTCACACTTACATCTAATTGACTTGCTGTCTGCACAAGATGCATATAAATGAAGATATTTATTCTGGTGGATAGTCACATATATTAACAAAATCCATTTCTGGAAAATAAAAGATACTAGCTAAGAAATTATAAAGTATTTTCTATAAAATATTTTATTTTCTTGGAGAACAAAGGGTAGTATTGAAATGATTAGTCCAGATTTCTTCGAGATTTTATGCTGTCTCAGTATCAAAATTTTCTCTAATTCCTGTAACATCCAAGCATAAAACACATGATTTGAAGATCTCATTAGTTTTAGAAAGAATGGTACATAATAACTTCCTTCCTGCAGAGACATGTTAGCACAAGTATGATTGATTATATTATAGATCTCTTTTTTCTCTTTATCTCATGTATTGCATATCTGGGTATATTACTCTAGGTCTTGCATCAGCTTCTGTAGGTGAGATTTACCTCTACCTGCAATGTCAAAATGGGTTTTGTGACTTACTTCAGCTTACAAAAATGAACCAGAATTAGAGAAAGACTATTTCTAGGGGAAGATTTCTATCTCATTGTCTGTGTCTAAAAGCTGACTTGTTTTCCCTTAGCCATAAAAATAGCATATTTCAGAAAGAGTCTTCCTTCAATTTATATACTGGAAGAATATAGCATGTGAAATTGAAGCAAAACTCAAATACTGCCTCATACATATGAAACAGGCAGAATTAAGCTAATATTAGAATGTGATATTAAGATGTTAGTTTCTTACCATCCTTTTATACCATTATGATAGTTGACTATAGCACAACAGAATTTAACAAATCCTAACCAAGAACTTAACACATAGATAACATTTCCTGTTGGATTTATTACAATATTTTATAAATAAGCATTCTCCATGTGATCACTTGTAGGATTATCTTTCCTATAGATGGGTTTAATCACTCTAGAGCACTGTATCTAATATCCATTATCATTATCCAGACCTTGTGATTGTGATGCGGAAGAATAAAATATCTAGATTTCGTCTTCTCTTTTCCTCTTCTCCTATTTCTAGTGTGAATTCTCATACTTTCTCCAAATTCTATTAATAAAGGATGAATGACACATTGTGGATATCAAGCAAAAGGCTTCAAATCAATAATTTCATTCTTTCAGAAACAGAGGAAGTAAATCAGAGTGGCTCAAAGAAGAATAAAAACAAGATTTTTTTTCCCTTTCTGGCTTTCACCTTAGAGTCTGAACATGACTCTAAATATCTAATAAACCATTTCCCTCGACTAATTTTTTCAAAATATAGTTTTTTAAATAAATGATAATTTAAAAATAAATAGTAATTTGTTGTTTGTTTTTGGGAGGCATGAAATAAGACTGCATTAACAATGTGTGAGTTGAGAGACTAAATTATATCAGAATCGTACATAATGAAAAATAGACGATTTTAAGATAAATAGCTTGTAGATACATTTTTAATGTGATATACCCACAAAGTCATCTATTTTCTTCTTTTCCTCTCCATGCTGATTCAACTTCAATAAGCAGTTCATGTAATTCAAATGGCTGCCTTTCTTTCAAAAATAGATTAGACCCAAAAAAGTTAGAAAAAGAGAACCAGTATTGAGTGATACATTCTTTAAAAATAGCAGTCAAATAAATATTAACCATAATTCCAAAATAATAACAATCAAATGCTCTTGAAAAGAGAAGATTGTATGCAGAACATATAAAAAGTGATAGTGCCAGAACTGCTTCAGGCATTTAGGATTTCTAGAACATGACAATGTTTTAATCAGGATTAATTGCTTTCAGGGACTAAATTTTTCTAGTTATATTTCATTGAAGAAATATGTTGTTCAGGTTAATGAAAGGAAAACAGGTTATAGTAGAAAGAATGCTACATAGCATTGTACATAGCAAAATAACTTCACAGAATATCTGTCTTTCCCACATACCTAATCCTTCAAATGTATATTTGCATTATATATATATATATATATATATATATGTTTGTAAAATAATAACCTCTCATTACCCAAGGAGCACAAATTTGAATAATTATAATATGGGGGAAGTATACGCAAATGGGTAGTTAAAAGTCCCAGGTATAGTTCAAAAGGTACATGATTAGGTAAGAACCACCAGAAAGATGTAAAGATGCTACATTAGAAGATAAAGGAAAAAATAACAACCCAGATTCTGAATTTCTGGGAAGCAGAACAGGAGATAAATGCCTTTTCCACTAGATTCATTTGAAAAATATTTTAGCTCGGTGGGTGTCTCTATTTTAATCTAGTGAGACTTCTTTTAGATTTCTGTCCTTTAGAACTGTAAAATGGTAAATACGGATTATTTAAGCCAAATAACTTGTAGAAATACTTTACAGCAGATTTGGTTTAGTAAATTAATTCAACTACAGCCTTTTCCTAATGTAACTACAGGGACACAACATTTCCTAATTTCTGAGAGTAAGAAAAAGTTGCCACCAGCTTAATACACATGTATGATGTACATACTACTAAGGGCCTTGCATTAATGAAGTCTTGAAATACTAAATAATATCTAAATAATAAGCTCTCTATCTTTATTTTCACATTTGGGGATCACTAAGTACCAGAGTTATGTAGAAGGATAGGGTAAGAATATGGAAATTAAATCTGTTTGCTAATATTATAAAGATAATTTATGTCATGTTAAGTTAGAATTTCTAAAGTAATTAAAAAAGGTAAAACAGAAACAGAGAAATTAGAGAATCCAGTAAAGTTATAGTTATCCCAGGATGGTATAGAATATTATAGCAACATTAGACGGTGAAAAAGAAGATAACAAAAATGAGTCCCCTGGAACAATGCAAAACAAAATTTACACCACAGATTGTCATATAGCTAGAAAATAGTTTCCACTATGCTGTCTTTGATATTTTAGGTTTGTTTTCACAGTAACGTTCACCTCTTAGGAAATGACCCTTTATTAATACTCAAGGCTTTGCAGCTTATAACCCAGAAACAAATAATGCTTCTAAATTTAAACAAGCATGATACTAAGTGTAACCCAGGCTACAGCTGATAAATAAGAATGATCTTCAGGAATAGTCAAACAATCTTGAAATTTTTCATGCCTTTCTTCTTCTCCAACATAAGAAGTCCTAGTCAAGATATGGAAAATATTAATAAAGGATTTATATATTTTTTATTGTTCACTCCAAAGCAAATATGCATTCCTCTTTGCAAGCCTGACTTGGAAAGAGTCACACCCTCATGATTATTTTATAGACAAAAGTTGACTGCTTTGGCTTAGGTGTTTTCCTGCCTTAGGGTGTTGCTCTCTATTATTTTGGCAACTCCATAGAAAAACAAGATAAATCCATTACGCATATATTGAATTGTTCAAAGTCAAGATGTCTTCAAACACAGTTTTGTTACCTTCCTCACTGCTAATTAAAGTTTAATTATTGCTCTTTAAATGCAACAAAAACGTGATACTTTAATGTATATTCTCATTGAAACTGGTGATTACAGGAGTGTCTGTGATTGCTTTTTTAATTGTTTTCAAGTATTTTCCTTATTGCCTTTGTTGCAGTCTTCTAGTCAGGAGCAGGGGGTTACCCAAAAAGATCTTCCTAAGATATAAGATGTTAGGCAGAAAAAAGTAGATGTATAATTAAAGATTTTCATCTCTTAAGAGACTGCAAAGCCCAGAAGACATTTTGCTATTACTGGCATGGTAAAGATGACTTGAATGTTTTGGATCTTAAACTAAGTGAAATTCATGTAAAATGTTACAGTTGTTCCAAACAATGATTATAGCTTATACTTTTCTGCTACAATGAGATGAAAACTCTGATAAGGTTGGAGGGTATATCGATTTTATGGTAGAAGGGTTAATGTTAAAAAGCCAAGGGAAATTCCTAAAACAGCACTGCCTATCACATATCATTTAATTATTCTTATGATATATAAGTATATAAACATACAAATATGAATTGAGTGACAAATATGTGATTTACAAAATTCAATGACAACTAAGTCCAGAAAAACCTTCTCTATATTTATATAAACTAGTGTATGTAGTGAGGATTTAAAATGTTTTAGAATACATATTTTAACATTTATGTCAAAATATTTATTTTAACTGTTTATTTTTAGTCAGTTGTGGTGCTTGAAATCTGGGCCTGGACACTGTCCCTCAGCTCTTTAGCTCAAGACTAGTGCTGTACCTCTTGAGCCACTGTCAGTTTTTTGGTGGCTCATTGGAGATAAGAGGGTCGTCGACTTTCCTGCCTAGGCTGGCTTTGAACCATGATTCTAAGCTCTCAGCCTCCTTAGTAGCTAGGGTTACAAGCATGAGCTACTGGATCCTAGATACATAATTATTTTTTACATATTTATAAAGTATTGAGTGGTAATCCCATTTATTTACAGATTGTGTGATGATAAGCTCCATCATATCCATTAATTTCTGCTTGTATCATTGCTTTTTAGTGAGAATGCACTAAAACGTATCTTCTGTGTATGATGAAATATCTATTCTTAACTATAATAATTTTGTTTCTTGTGGTATACAATTAATATATTTACTTTTATTCAAAGAAGTCTGCTAATTTAAGTTAAATATGATTTGTAAAGTGAAAGTAATTTATGGTTTCATTGATTGTTTTAAGAAAACAATTATGCCTTTTGTTTTCAATTATATTTCTGTGGGAATGTTTGATACTCATTGATTTAACTGTTAAAATTAATGACAGTTATATTATATCAAGTTGACTCAAACTTGTATTTGAAAATTGCACACTTAACAAAAATATACTTCCACTTTCCTCTACCACATAATTAAAATAACAGTAAAGCAAAGATTGGTGGTAGCCATTCATGTGTATAATCCTAGAACTCAGGAGGCTGAGACCTGAATATTTTAGTTCAATGTCAGTCCAAACAGACAAAAATGTGAAAACTTCTCTCCAATTATCCAGCAAGAAACAGAAGGTGATCATGTGACTCAAGGATAGAGTGTCATCAGCCATGAGCAAAAAATACAAGGGAGACCATTAAACATCGAATTCAAGCCCTAAAAATGACATATACACACAAGACAACAACAAAATGTACTATGATTATCAATAATGAAGACAAAATAGTAAAAAAGATCCTCAGAAAGGTGTAAACATCTGGAAGACAGAAATCATTTGACAGAATTTTGATTCATGAGAGGGAAAAGTCACAGCCTCATTTGTACAATCGCATTGTAGTCATTTGCATTGAAACCTGTCTACTGGGTAACATGTGAAAGAGTAGATTGGACATACCTGACATAGAAGAAATTGCCTGTGACTATGTACAATCCCACTCTGCAAAAATTTAAAATCGTGCTTGTTAATTTAAATAAAACTTATTGTTAGAGACTGTTTTGTCCACACAGACTGAGGTCCTTATTTTGAGGCTTCAGATCAGTACTTTTGTTTATAACCACTCCTGTTTTACCCCCTTTCCCTTGTGCAGCTATACCTTACTTAGCTGGCACCAAGCCAAGTCTTTGAACTAGACACTCGTGACTTAATCTCTTCCTTTCTACAACTCATTTCACATACTATCTCTGTCTTAGCATTAGTTGTTTTCTGACTAATCCACATCAGAAATCACTTATATTCATGTAAACCCACTATAAATAACCTAGTTAGAAGAGGGAGAAAGGGTTTACCATTGGCTGAGGCTCTCATCTGTAGGTTTTCTCCCTAATAAATCTGTGCTACACTATCTGTTTTTTTCATGGCTTTTGAGTCTGACAAATGATTGATTTGTTTTGATGTAATCCCATTTATCCAGACTTTCTTGGGAAATTTTGACCTATGCTAAGGAGCCCCCATGTTTCCCCTAACTCTTCCTGTAAGATTCCTAAGGCATCTGGACTTACATTGAGCTCTTCAATCCATTTGGAATTGATTCTGGTCCAGGAGGATATAAAATGATCTAATTTCAGTTTTCTGTGTACAGCCAGTTAAACCAATTTTTTGAAGAGGCTGTTTTTCTTCCATCCTGCGTTTTTGGCTTCCTTATCAAGGATTATGTGCCGATAGGAGTGGATTCATTTCTGGATCTTCAATTCTGTTGCATTGATGGAATACTGTGCTTCCATGGGAAAGAATGTCATTACCCCATTCCTGAAGAAATGGAAAGACTGGGGGAAAAATGTTATTAAGTGAAATAAGCCAGATCCAATTAAATATATGCTGCATGGTTTTCCTCATTTCTAATAACTAGATATGCCCATAAATCTACATGTAAATCCAATAGATAGTAAAAGACAAATAATTACACTTGGATATGATTAACAGCACTCTAAGCATTCACATGGCAAGAACAAGGGACGCTATTCTTAGGAGAGGATCACAATGGCTCAATAGCTATGTGCATATTACCAGAAAATGTTGCTTATTGCTATGAACTCTAAGAATCAATCATATATATGAAATACATATATATGTATATAATTTAAAAAGATATCACAAATAACTGACTTCTCTGTAAACTCAAAAGCAAAATTCTAAGTTCAAAAGATAAAATTGAGGAGTTTTCAACACATAAATTAAAATACATAGGGGAAAAGGAGGGAGAAAATATAAGATGAAAAGTATAATAGCTAACTATTGAAGAATTCATAAACAATTTTCAAAACTATACAAAAGTGCTTGGGTACAGCTAAGTTGTAGAACTAGACTAATATGTACAAAGCCATCATTTCAATCTCCAAACCTAAAGGTCTAATAATAAGTTAATAAATAGTAATAATACAATATTTACTTGAAATAAATTCTTTCATATTAGAGAGGCCTGAATCCTAAAACAATAAACAAAATACTCTCAATTCTTGTATCCAATGAAATGAAACCAAGAATGAAGAGCAAATAGTTTCTTTTTATCAATTCCTTTCATTTTGTGTTTTCTTCTTTTCTTTTTCCTTTGGCACTACTGGTGCTTGAAATTGCTAAGGCTCTAACCACTTTAGATTATTTTTCAGGCCAAGCCTCCCTTGAGCAATGATCTCTTACCTATGGCTTCCACATAGTGAGATAACAGGAAAATTACACTATATCTAGCTTTCTTTGTTTTTATAGTTTTTTTTACGAATTTTTTTTTTGTCAAAACTGTCCATGAAATCAGTCTTTTAAATCTCTGCCTCCTAATTAGCAAGGTATATTTAATCCTAAGTTTGGGATTTTAATGTAAACAATCAATATTGACTTCTGTTTTCTAGATATCATTAAATTACATTGGGGTTAGTATGGATCTTTATGATGTTGTAAGAACACACATAATTCCCTTGAAACCTTTTTCCAATTTATCTAAATATTTCTATTATACATCACAAATATGACATTCATATTTCACAAGTAGCTTACGGAGACTTCAGTTACTTTATTTTGTGACATATTAACCCCAATATAATTTTATCAAGTCTATATGAATATACAATATTTGCAGATACATTATTTAGAGAATTAATTCACATTATTTACTTTTAATATTTTTGGGTAATTACTTGGGTTCAAATTCAGAGCCTTGCATTTGCCAGGCAGGCACCTTACCACTTGAATCATGCCATATCAAGCAAATATTGCTTTGATTGTTTTTGATATAGAATCTTGCATTGTTTATTCCTATGATACCTATACACTGAACTTCCAAGTTTTATGACCAGTAATAGGTAGAATGACATCCACACGTTGGCACACCCAGATTTTATTGATTGAGATGGACATCTCTTGTGTGTTTTCCAGTTTGACCTTGAACTGCGACTATCCACGTTTCTATTTTCAGAGTAGCTAGGATTATATGTATAAACCACCTCATTTGGCTTTTATTATTTATGTTTACGAAAAGTCTGAAAGTATGAGAAAATCATCTAGAGTTTACTGCCATACCCAGATTCTAGGTTATACATTTGTTTGTTCTTTCACAAACTGTTTTGTGACAAACTGTTTTATATAGCGATATGGCACATCAATAATGCAAAAATATATTGCTAATGTCATTTCAAACAGCTGTGATGATCTAATTTCTACATGTGTATTTGTTTCCTGGGAAAACATCCTGAGAACATAGGCCAAAAATTTGATAGTCCTAACAAGCAAAAATTTGCTTCCATTATGATCAGCCGTTTGCAAAGAGTGGTTCCATGCCTGTAGAGGAGACTGGTCACAGGGGAATTCCCTATTGTGTCCCTAAAATAAATCTGCTCTTTGCAAACTAGCAGAATGGTAAAAATTTGTCAAAATTATTATATGGGAACTTTCTTGATCTGATAAAGAGTACTGCATTAGAATGAAATTATTCCAAGTTGCTCTGAAATCAGGCAAAGATGTCATCCATTTCTATCCAAACACATAGCAGGCATTTTTGCTAATATAATGAAGCAAAATACAAAATTCTTGTCAAATAGCTTTTATTCATATTATATAAAGAATTCTTAAATACATGAATCATACAATAAATAACCCAATTAAGCAGATACATAGAGAAGGCAAATAAGCACATCAAAAACCCATACATTACAATACTGTTGTAGAAATTCTTCCAAATGGGTTCAGATAATGCTTTTTGCAATGTAAGGAATGTTAATAATTTCACTATCTTGAGACTTAAAAATAATAATTTAAAGGGAAATACATAAAGAACTTCAGAATTAATGGAATTCTTGTTTCATGTTCTGTGCATAATACTTCACCAAAGGTATATTTTTTTGGGGGGGGAGTCTGTTCGTGGGACTTGAACTCTGGGGTTGGGCGCTGTCCCTCAGTTCTTTTTTTCAAGGCTAGCGATCTACCAATTGAACCACATGCCACTTCCAGCTTTTTTTCTTTTTGCTTATGTGTTGCTGAGGAATCGAACCCAGGGCCTCAGGCATGCAAGGCAAGTGCTCTACCACTGAGCCACCTTCCCAAGCTATATTCTTTAATTCTAGAAAACACTAATATTTTATCTGTTTACAGGAAAAACAACAACACATGACAACTCTAAGAAACATGTCCAATGTCACCCAGCTAGCACAAGAGTTTTAGATATTAGTATAGTCACGGGGTTTCCAAATCATGAATTGAATCTGAGCCATGGATTTTGGTTCTGCTCAGTCTCAATTGTCATTTACACATCAACCTTCAGAAACACACCAACTCTCCTCGTGCCTCCATTTCTGCATTTTTAAAAGGAAGATAACATTCTTCCAACCCTAGATGATGAGATAGGTAGCACCATCAGATGACACAGAACACAAATTTGCATTATTGTGATTTATCCAACAATTGTTGAATAGTTTCTATAATAATATATGAAAAAAAATCTTACAGCTTTTATAAAAATCTCAACCACTCACAATAAAAAATATTTTAAAAATCTCAACTATAATTTTATTGGCTTAAGACCTTGCTTGAAAGTGTATCCCAAATACCAACAGAATTTACTGTAATTTTTCAAGTTGATACATCAACTGAATCCTCCTCTTCTCTTAAGAAATAAATCCTCTTTATGAGCTCCTCACATTGTGACACATAGCTATGAAGTGCAATTTCATGAGCCCATTATTTCTCATTTTCAGCTCATTGAAATCTGCTTGACAAAATTGTTCTGTTACAAAAATGGTCGCAAAGACTTTCCTGTGATTTCCCCAAATGATGGTAGTCATTTGTGTAAGTGACTTCGTAAACATTTTAAGGCAATTGAAGAAGGAAATTATAGCAGAAAGTTCCACAGGAAATATCTTGAAAATTGTATTATAATCTTTCTTCCTTTTTCTTGTCTCTTTTTCTCAGGAGAAGGGATTGAACTCAGGGCCTCAAACTTGCTGGATAATTGCTATTGATTCATACACCTAGCACTTTGTTTAGCTTTAGATTGATTTTCAGATAGTTTCTTATTAACAGCCTAGGCTGGCCTCAAACCATGACCCTCCTCTCACAGTTCTCCTGTCATGAAAAGCTGTTTACTGAACAAAATGGAGCAATGATTGCACAGTGATATAAACATGAGCAAGCATTATCACACTAGTCATAACACCAGAAAAGAACAAGTAGAGGAATCATTATCTGAGTGTCACCAGTATCAAATGACCTATTGAGCCACATGTTTAATTGGGACAACTAATATATGTTTTGCTAGCTGCCAGTGGCTCACACCAGCAATCATAGCTACTCAGGAGACTGAGGTCTGAAGATTGTGGTTTAAAATGAGCCCAAGATAGAAAGTCTATGAGATTCTTACCTCCAATTAACTACCAAAAAGCTGGAAGTGGTACTGTGGCTCAAGTGGTAGAGTGCTAACCTTTAGCAAAGCAGCTCAGGGACAGCACTCAGGTCCCAAAACCAGCACACACACAAAGATAGATGCTTCTAGTTCTTGGCCATGTTCTTTTTTATAATGCTTCTTTTGGTGAAGATTTTGTAAGTCAAATAATCTTGATGCAAACTAATAGCTATGCTCTCTTGGGTTTGTAGTCCTCAGCTTCATCTTCCTTGCCTGTACAATGAAGAAATTTCTTTGCCAAACTGGTGCAGTGGGAGAATCCAGTTATAATATTCAATGTACATGTGTGAAAATGTGACCACGTAAATGGAGGGTGTGGGGTTGGGAGAGATAGAGAAGAATGATCAAATTGATGACATCGATCAAGATGTACTCACAAATCGACATATTAAATTAAAACTCCTTTGTACACTACTTATGTATGATTTTGTAAGTAGAAAATAATAAAACCAGTGCTTCAGTGCAATCCACATATCTTAGGTATAGATTGCTCAAAGCTGTTTCTTTTAAAGTATACAAGACAGAGAAGAGTGGAACAAATAATTTCCAGAATAAAACTGATCAACTCTACCCCAACGTTAACATCAATAGTGATGTTGACCATACACACTTGATTTCGTGCACTGAGAACACATTTCCTCCCATCCCCCAATCCTGCGTTTAAATTCAAGGCCAGGATTCTGTCCCCCAAACCCACTAATAGCTAATGCTCTAACACTTGAGCCACAGATCCAATTCAGGCTCTTTTTGTTTAATTGAAGTTGAGTCTCATGAATTTTCCTGCCCAGACTGACTTCAAATCATAATCCTCAGATCTCAGGCTCGGAATATAGGTGTCAGCCATCAGTACCCAGCTTTAGAACTCACTTTTCCACTGTAATTCTCCTTCCCAAAACTTCATACCCACAATCTTGGGAGAAAAGATTCAGAGAGCCCCCAATTGAAGAACATTCTATAGAATCCCCTGTCCCATACTCCTAAAAAGGAAGAAATGCTATCTCTCTCCCTTTGATGAAACAATAGATGTTAGCTTATTATATGATAATAATAGTAGATATTGTTATAATGCTCTCAATATCTATTCCCATCCCCATTGATACCAGGCTTGTTTGTAGAACTTACTTTGGCAAATTACCTGTGAGAAGTAATGGCATGTGTCTTTTCTGAGCTTTAGCCCTGTGGTTTTCACTCTTTGCATCCCCTGGGAACCTCCAGCAGTCAGTCTGGATCCCAGAATGGACACCATGCTGAGTGGAAGTGGATCTGGAATAGGCTTTGTAGCATGAGAGAGAGTAATCAAAATTGTAAGGTATTGCGTCCTTGGGGTTGGTTTCCCCAGTAAAATTAAGCTCACATTGAGGTCCCAGCTCTAGGTAGTCTAGGTCTCTTTCTCTCTATTCCCTCCCACTTCCTTCTCATTCTTCCTGAATATTTCCTCTTTCTCCTCAGGTGACACCAATTCTTCAGTCTCCTTATCCTAGAAACTGGTTTTAGGTTTAAACATTGTGGCTTTCTGTTTTACATTTTCTCTTAAGTGTTTCTTCACTTTTGTCTTTCTGGAGTTTTCAGCCAGAAGCTCCCAAGTGTGATGTATCTTCAGATAAAAACCCTCTGCCAGGGGTGAGAAGGTGGCACAGTGGTAGAGTGCTTGCTCTGCATGCATGAGGCCCTAGGTTTGATTCCTCAGCCCCACATAAGCAGAAAAAGCTGGAAGTGACACTGTGGCTCAAGTGGGATAGTGCTATCCTTGAGCTGAAGAGTTCAGGGACAGTGCCCAGGCCCAGAGTTCAAGCCCCAAAACCGACCAAAAAAATTTTTTACACGAAGCACAGGTTCCATGGTTTCTCTTATTTTCAATAATTATTACATGTCTGAGACATGCAGAAACTGTCAGATAAGTTGATGTTACGCGAAATGAGCCCCAAGATAAGAACTCAAATTTTTTTCTTTCTTGTGTTTCTATCATATTTATAAGATGATTTCTTTGTTGCTTTGTATGTCCCTCCCCCACAGTATGCCCCCTGTGTTCACTGCACTTGATGTTGGCATACTTTGTTCAGGGGAAGTGAAAAAAACAAATTATTTAAATTGGGATACAGGTGGATCCATTGCAACAATGAGAAGTGCAAGACGTTATGTTGAAAAACAAACTTTACAACTTTGGCTGGAGGGGGTTCTGAGGAGGGACCACGGGGTGTTGGCGGGGAGTTGGGAAGGGATGGGAAGGGGAATCAAAGGAGGCCGCCACAATACTTGATAAGATATGTACTCATTACCTTGCCCATGTATTTGTAACCCTTCTGTATGGTATTTACACAATTTAAAAAATAAATTCCTCGGCCACATCTGCCTTGCTTGCTTTCACTCCCCTCATGTTGGCATACTAGGAGGCAAGAATAACATGAAGCTTCAGAAACATTTTGGATAGAAAAAGAAACCACCGCATGGGAAGTGAGGGGTGTATTACAAGAGATTGGGAGCTGAACACAGGTAGAAGGGATCACAGCTTCAGCCTCATCTGTTTTCTGAATCATTGCCCTGTTTCCAGCTGTAAGCCTTTGCTCCAAAATCTATGTTGCGAATTCTGCAATTCTTACTGAATCATCCACACACACAGACTTAGTTAGGCATCCAGTATGATATAAAATATACATTTCTTAAATCAGAGAAATCTGTACCGGAGAAAATGTGCAGTAAGAACTTCATTTAATCAGGTTCACTTCATTTTTACAGGCTTATAATTTGACTGAGAGAACAATATCAAATTCTCTTAGCCTTCACAAAATCAAAATATCCAAGCAATACACCACTGTAATGAAAAAAATCTTTTTACTAAAGTGAATATTTGGAATGGGAAAAATCAAATATTATAAAACTTAAAAATTGATCAAATACAAAAAGAAAAAGAAAGACATTGATCAATAATGAAATACCAATGTGTATAGTAAATAAATGAAATGTTTGAGATTCTTATCCACATAGGAAATACATAGGAAAATAAATAGGAAAGTCACTGAGATCCCATCTTACACACCAGAATAGCTATCACCATGCAAATAAACAAACTCCTGGAGAGATTGAAATAAATCAGGAACTGTGTTTGGTGGTGCGGCATTGTAAACTGGTGCAACCCATATGGAGATCATTATGGAAGTTTACAAAAAAGACACATATCTTGAAGACCATTATTGCAAATTGGATCCATACTGAAAGAATATAAATCAATATGAACATACATGTTCATGGCAGCAATATTCATAGCAACCAAGCTGTGTAATCAACCTGGATGTTCCATAAGGAAAGAATAAAGAATATGCACCTGACATAGCTATTAACATGTTTTGGTATATAAGAGAAGTGGACGTTTCTACTATATCATTGATAAATATTTTTGGATAGATACCTAATCCTAATTTCACTGGGTTTTGTGGTATTGTGTTTTTTCTTTAATGAAGGGCTTCCATATTGATTTCTGAGCAGTTACAATAGGATGAAAATATCATATATAATGTGCATATTAGATAAAAATTTAAATGTATCAATGAACACATACAGATCATCATTTAGAGTTTATAATTTTAAGCAATTTTAAGAAGGCAACAGTAGGGGGAAAAGACAATGTTAGAAGCTTAATAATAAATATACAGATATGGAAAAATACAAAAAAATAGTGAAACTAATTAGTGCTAACAGTAACAAAACATTTTCCTCAAGTTTTAAAAATGAAACTATTAAAATAATACTTAAAAACATCAAATAACTATGGCATGGAAGAAAATATAGCATAGACATATTTTCCCCAATATTTGTTTTTTTTTTTTAACAAATGGATTAAAACAAAATGTATTTACATGTCTGAAGATGATAACACTTTCAAGTGTCATTGATTGAATCCAGCAAGGGAAAGTAACGAACAAGTACAGGGTAAGAACAACCTGGGTTATGGAAGAAGATACTTAGTAGAACTTTGTAAGGAAAGAATGTTCTCCTTTTTCCTCATCAAAATAGGACAGCTACCTTCTGAGAGAACACTTGTAATGTAGTCAGAGCAGTGGAGTTACTAATTTAGGTAGTAATTTATTACTTTTATTCCCTAATCTTTTGATATGATTCCCAAATGATGTGAGTGATCCTAGATTTTCTGAGCCTTTTTTTCACCCAGAGTTTCTAATTGCTCCCCATGCCAATGATTCTTCTGCTACTCTCATTTCTTCTTGTTTCTCAACTCAACTGCTGTGACCTTTAGTTTCATGAGAAAGAGCTGAAGAAATATGAGAATGGCCTGGTGTCTGAGGTAACATCCACTCCTGTTTGGAGGATCTGGGGAAGGACCACTGCGGCGAACGCCTTCTCGGCCAGCGAGGAAGAACGACCACCACACCAGGAGTCTTCTCAGATCACACTTTATTGGAGAGCCTTTTAGTTGAAGGGAGAGCTTGAGCGCAAGAGAGCGAGCAAGGAAATACAGCCGCTTATATAGGGTTTGGAACATGGGTCGCTTCAGGATTGGCTGTCCGCCTTTTGCCGTCACCAGGTGCCACGGGATTGGTTACGATGGTGGCGCATGCGCAAAGCTAGGGACCGGCAGTCCCGCCAAGCACTGCCTAATGTGGAGTTGTTTACCTCTAAGCTGAAAGGAAGTGGGCGCCATCTTGTAATGGCGTTTGTCCCGGCTCCCTGCAGTTCCCCCTTTTTGTTTTGGTAACAGGTAAGAGTAGAGGTCGGGCCTCTGTAGCGAGCAAGGAAATACAGCCGCTTATATAGGGTTTGGAACACGGGTCGCTTCAGGATTGGCTGTCCGCCTTTTGCCGTCACCAGGTGCCACGGGATTGGTTACTGCCTAATGTGGAGTTGTTTACCTCTAAGCTGAAAGGAAGTGGGCGCCATCTTGTAATGGCGTTTGTCCTGGCTCCCTGCAGTTCCCCCTTTTTGTTTTGGTAACAGGTAAGAGTAGAGGTCGGGCCTCTGTCTCAAAGAGAGGACCTTGCACTGGCCTTCGCCTGGGGGGCGCCTTCCCCAGTGACGACCAGGCCCGTCCGATGCCTTTTTTGCAGAGGTGGGATCTTGGGCATCAACCCACTTGCAGCCCAACGTGCTCTTCTTGAGAGGAAAATTCTTCTCAAGTGCAGTGCACTTGCCTTGCACCCTGTTCCAAGTTCAGTCACATACCCGTCCCGGTGTAATGGGATCCCCAGATCCCTCGGGGTGCTAGGGCTATGCGAAATGATAAGGCTTAATGACCTCTCAGGGCCGACAGCCAAATTTGGGGTGAGGATCCACTCTCCAAGGCGGCAACTTTGTCCCTACTGGTTTGGGCTCGAAGGCGACATACCAACCATAGGCAGACCACGCATCCGCCCAAGCAGCAAGCTAAAAATAAACCCACCCCCACCCATTCCTTGAACCAGGAAACAGCAGAGGAAATCCAGGACTGGAGCCCCTCCACAAATCCGGGATCCATTCGCGTGGAATTGACAGTCACAATGGCAATCCGCAGCTTCTCCATCATCTCATCAAACTCGCCAGTCCAATTACCTAAAAGATAACTGCTGTTTGAGATAAGAGCAGGATGCCTGGAGAAAGGGCAGATGCATTTTTAACCAATTGGAAGCACAAGCTCCCGTTTAGGGAAATGGATCGATTTTCTCTGATGGGCGCTTCTTCCACATCCAGTGTGAGGTACGGGAGATCCATGGTTTTGTTAGTACTAAATAACCTTGGAAAAAGGCGGGCATCGTGCCTAACTGGCATCGGCCTCGGGAACACCGATAGGATCCCCCATCGTAGCTCTCCTTGACTGTGATAGGTCTTGACCATCAGTAATATTATCACGCTCAACGCCTTCTTGATCATCCTGTTTTTCGTCCTGAGTTTCCTTGACCAATCTTGTTAGCCGAGTTGGGACCCAATGTGGTGTTTCTTGATCCTGTGGAAAAACACAAACAGCTCCCCTGGATCTCGTAATAGCCGGATCCGGTCCATACCATTTGTTATCAATGACATCCTTCCACATAACCATGTCTTTATTGTCTGTAGAGTCTCTTGTCACATGCCGGTCTGCTGCAGACTGGTCTTTATCATTTAAAATTAAAAAATTGAGGGTAAAGAGCGCAAGGGAAAGTCTTTCCCTAGGGGACGCTGACTCAGCAATTCCCCCTTTTTGTTTTTGAAGCATTTCTTTTATGCTTCTATTGGCTCTTTCCACTATACCTTGTCCTTGAGGATTATAAGGCAACCCGGTAGTGTGGGCAACTTGCAGTTGTGCACAAAAGGCACGAAAACCCTGGGAAGTATAAGCAGGGCCATTATCTGTCTTAAGTCTAAGGGGCTTTCCCCAAGCTGCCCAAGCTTCCAAGCAGTGTATTTTAACGTGAGACACCTTTTCTCCTGCCAAAGGTGTGGCATGAATGACACCAGAAAAGGTGTCCACAGACACATGTAAATATTTTAACTTTCCAAATTCTGTCAAATGAGTAACATCCATTTGCCACAAGGCGTTTGGTCTCAACCCCCTGGGGTTTACCCCCACATGGGGAGGATGAAGAAAGGTAACACAAGATTTACAGGCTTTAACAATATCCCTAGCTACATGTCTGGGCAAATTATATCTTTTCCTAAGGGTATTTGCAGGCACATGATACAACCTATGAAAATCCTCTGCCAATTTTACAGGATCAGCAGCGACCAGAGCCACAGCCCGAGTTGCTTGATCCACTAAGTCATTACACTTTGCCATTGGGCCCGGCAACATAGAGTGAGCACGAATATGTCCAATATAAAAAGGGTGTTTTCTGCCTAAAATAAGGGATTGAATCTGTAGCAAAACATTAGAAATTGTACTAGCCTGTTTAATTGAAGCAGCAACTTCAAGGGAAGCAACAGCATTTACTACATATAGTGAATCAGAAAATAAATTAATAGGTTGATCAAATCTTTTAAAAACTTCAAGCACAATTAAACATTCAACAGCCTGTGGGACGTTTGGCCAAAAATTAAAGACCACCGGCTGTCGGCGTTCTTGAACAAGGAAGGCACCTTGTCCAGATTTTGATCCATCCGTAAAAATGGTTAAAGCATCAGCCAAGGGTTTCTTTGAAGTAACAACAGGAAAATATAGTAAACCTTTTTTAACTATGGCAAGCAAAGGATGTTTAGGATAATGATTATCAATAATATTGGGGAATGAGCAAACAAGAATTGCCCATTTATCCACTGTAGCGGCCAAAATCTCAACTTGCTCACGGGTATATGGAATGATTAATTTATCTGGGATCTTTGCAAAGTGCATCAAACAATACTTTATGCCCAAAAGTGCTTGTTTAGCCACTAATTCAGGAAAACATTGGACTGTCTTTGCTCCCACCGAGTTGCCATGAAGCCACCACAAGGGGCCATTTTGCCAAAGAACCCCCGTGGGATAATTTTTCGTTTTTAATATACATAAATCGATAGGTAATTTTAAATCAACCCGTGAAAGTTGAGCCCTAGACAAAGCTGCCTCAACCTTTTGTAGGGAATTTAGTGCTAAAGGTGTCAGGGACCTAGAGGAGGTGACTTCAGGGTCACCCTCCAAAATGGCAAACAAAGGTAACAACTCTGACCGAGGGAGATTAAGAAATCCCCTTATCCAATTAATGTCTCCTGCCAATTGCTGAAAATCATTAAGTGTTTTAAGGTGATCAGTTTGAATAAAGAGCTTTTGCGGCTTAATCTCATTGGGAGAAACAATGGTTCCCAGAAATTGAACAACACTAGTCTGTTGAACCTTTTCAGGGGCAATTATCAATCCCTTCTCAGCTAAGGTCTCCATTATCTGCCCAAACACTTTATGAAGAGTCTCTTTTGAAGGAGCAGCCAACAAGATATCATCCATATAATGGATAATCCGTACCTTTGGGAAGTTTTTTCTAACAGGGGCCAACACAGCTCCTACAAACAATTGACAAATTGTTGGGCTATTAGCCATCCCCTGAGGGAGAACCTTCCACTGGTAGCGAGCATCCGGAGTTTCATGATTAACTGAAGGTAAAGTAAAAGCAAAGCGCTCCCTGTCCTTTTTATGGAGCGGTATGGAGAAAAAACAATCCTTAATATCTAAGGCTAAAATAGGCCATTCTTTAGGTAATGCCGAAAGCAGGGGGAGCCCCCTTTGCACCGGTCCCATGATCTGCATCTGAGCATTTACTGCTCGAAGGTCATGTAGCAGTCTCCATTTTCCAGAGGCCTTTTTTATTACAAAAATTGGGGTGTTCCAGGATGACACGGAAGGTTCAACATGCCCCAACTGTAGCTGTTCCTGAACAAGGGTTTGTGCTGCTTCCAACTTTTCTTGAGAGAGGGGCCACTGGGGAACCCACACCGTTTTTTGGGATAACCAAGGTATGGGCACCGCACCTTTAGTGGAAGCTTTGTTTTCAGGGGCCCCTAAGAAAAACCCAAACCCTTTCTATCCTGCTTAGGAAGTGGCTCTATTGGCTCCTTGCATCCTTGGAGACATCGCCCAAGCCCCAGGGCTGGAACAAATCCTTGTTTTTTTATCATGTTTTGACTGGCCTCGGAATAATCATTAGTCAAGGTTAACTTTAGCTGTTGCTGTACATCTCTTCCCCAAAGGTTAACGGGGACGTCAACCACAAAGGGTTGCATCCTCCTGATCTGGCCTTCGTCTGTTCTCCAAGTCAATTCTTTTGCACTTAACTGTGGGGCATCAGCATAGCCCAGCCCTTGCAAGGTTTGGGAGGATTTTTGAGTTGGCCATCGCTTTGGCCACTCCCCTCTTCGGATGATGCTTCTATCTGCCCCTGTATCCACCAGTCCCTCAAATCTTTTTCCTTCCACTTGAAGAATTAACATGGGCCTTTGGTCCAAAGCTAAGGACAGACATGTAAGGTCGACTCCAGTGGAGCCTAACCCTCCATCACCTCTCTTTATCTCCTTAGCAGGGAAGTTGCCGTGCAAGGAAGGCAAAACCAGAAGTTGTGCAATTCTGTCTACGGGGGAAATAGACACTACCCCGCGGGGGACATGACAGAGGACCTTAATGGTTCCCGTATAGTCCGGGTCAATTACCCCTGGGTAAATTATTGGCCCCCTCATAGTAGAGGAGGAGCGTCCTAGAACTATTCCTACAGTGTCCTTATCCAGGGATCCTGTCATGTCCGTCTCCACAATCTGAACTCCCATCTGTTGGATTAATACCAGTCCGGAGGTGGCACAGAGGTCCAACCCTGCGGAGCCTGAGGTTGCTCTCTTTGGTTGGAGGGTTGTTGTGGGGGTTGTTCGGGAACCGGAGTCTGAAATGCCCCATAAATTTTCGGGCCCTGGGGACGAGGGCCCCTTTTCCCGTTTTTTGGCTCTGGTTCCGAATGAGTGTTTGAAATGATTTTTGGGATAAGATGTCCATCAATGTCCCTGATTGACCTACATTCGTTGGCCCAATGCTTCCCCTTTTTACAACGAGGACACACCCCTGGAGTCCTTAGCGGCCTGGGCGTGTTTTGTGCAGGACCACCATTTTGAGGGCACTGCCGTTTAACATGTCCCAACTGACCACACCGAAAACATCCTTTTCCCTTATTATCTTTTGCGGCCCTGGCAGCTGACAAAACAGCAGCCGCCAGCCCCGCATTGGTCAGAGGGCCACCCACCTCTCTATAGGCTTTTATCCAAGCTTCCAGGCTTTGAGTTCTAACTGGGGTAATTGCCCTCTGACATTCCTGAGTACTTTGTTCAAAAATGATTTGTTGCACAAATGGCATGGCTGTCTCCAAATTTCCTAACACCCGCTCAGCTGTCTCCAGCATGCGAGCAACAAAGTCGGAAAATGGTTCATTAGGGGCCTGAGTGATTTTTGTTAAATTGCCCGCCGTCTCCCCCTTGTTTGGGAGAGCTCGCCAGGATTTATAAAAAAGGGTATTCACTTGCCGTTACACTTCAAAGGGGTACCCCATTTGATCCACGGCAAAGGGTCCCTGCCCAAGAAGCATGTCTACAGTCCAATCAGGATGCCCATCATGGACGTTTTGTCTATATTGAGCTTGAGCCTTATCATGAACAATAGATCGAAAATCAAGAAATTGCCCGTGGTTAAGGCAGGTGCGGGCCACCTCGAACCAGTCCGTAGGCGTCATAGCATTAACAGTCAGCCTTCGGAGTAAGGCTATGGTATAATTAGCCGTCACTCCATAAGTCCGGACTGCCTCAACTCAATCCTTAAGCTGGGAGTAGGAAACCGGCTCAAAATTTCTTTCATTAGTAATTGGATTTTCAAAAACCGGAAATGCGGCCACCAGCCGCGACCATGTGCTCCCTTTTATAAAGTGACTCCGCCCCGCCGGCGGGTACGGCGGGGGAGGGGCCGACGGGTGAGGGCCAGCTCCTTTCCTCCTTTCTGGCTGCTGCGGTACTCTTATCGTTTGGGGACGCCACCCCCCATATCTGTCTGCCTCATACTCAGCCGCAGCCTCTTCTAAGTCTTCATTATCAGCTGGATCGAGCTGCTCTCCTTCCTCCTCTAACATTTCTTCCTCTGAGTCACTCACAGTATCACTGCGTTCTTGGTCCTGCCCTTCCACATGTAGGGCTGAGAACCGGTTTGAAAATTCCTTCAAAGAAGGGTACAGGGGTCTCCTTGAGACCCCCTCTTTGTGGTCATCCCCACAACGCAGACAGGCACAGAGAACCACCAGAAAGACAAACCACAAAGGAAGCAGCAATGCAAACAACCAATAGTCCATAGTAAAAAACAGCATACCTAGGGATACTTACCGACGTCTCCTCTCCGTGTGTTGAGTTCTGGCTCCTGTTCGACCTCTTGCGCAGGTCCCGGGTCTTGGCACCACTTGCGGCGAACGCCTTCTCGGCCAGCGAGGAAGAACGACCACCACACCAGGAGTCTTCTCAGATCACACTTTATTGGAGAGCCTTTTAGTTGAAGGGAGAGCTTGAGCGCAAGAGAGCGAGCAAGGAAATACAGCCGCTTATATAGGGTTTGGAACATGGGTCGCTTCAGGATTGGCTGTCCGCCTTTTGCTGTCACCAGGTGCCACGGGATTGGTTACGATGGTGGCGCATGCGCAAAGCTAGGGACCGGCAGTCCCGCCAAGCACTGCCTAATGTGGAGTTGTTTACCTCTAAGCTGAAAGGAAGTGGGCGCCATCTTGTAATGGCGTTTGTCCCGGCTCCCTGCAGACCACCACGTGGGCCTCATAATCAAATATTAATTGACCTCTTTGGAAATGGAGGAACTCACTCCCTCAGGCAGAATCTGTCATTCCTAGACTTTCTCTGAAGGGATTGTGTAATAGGGAACAAGTCAGAGAATGAGCTTTCCCACCACCCACCACAGTCTTGTCAGAATGAACAGGATCAAAATTAAAAGTGGCCTCAGTTCCCATAGGGCTAATCAAAAGCCAAGAGATCATACATTCCTCCTCATCAGGGACCTTCTGGTAGGAATAGAATCTGGGCAAAGTCTAAGATGGAGATAAAATGAGACTGGGCCTAAGGAGGACACAAAAGAATGATCCTCTCTTTGACTACAATTAAATTGTGTAGTGAGACATGACAACTTCCTTCATATATGAAAATTCACTAGGTGAGTTATGTCACTGCCACTTTGCTGGAGATCAGTGTCCCCAAAGGAGAAGTTGTTAAATGTTGTGACTGCCAGTTTGCTCTCTAGGCTGTTGTCTCTCCCACCCCTTCCCATGCCAGGAATGCATTGCATCTTTTAGGCACTCAACTACTTGTCCTGACTCTTAGGCAAGAATACTGTAGGCAATTCTTTTGCCAACCTCTTGCATTTGAGGTAGAATAGGCTCAGGCACTGCTCATGCTAAGAGTTAAATTCAAGAAGGTGAATATAAGCTCATATTTGCATTAAAATATAATCATATTGAAAGAATTAAATGAAATTAATAATTGACAGATTTAGGGTTTATAGCCACTAAATTTACGTAATTATTACTAACACATCTAGAATCATGGATTAGGAAGAGAACAGTGAAGTAGTTTCAATATAATTGGCAAAAGATACACCATAGACATAACAGGAGATGAGAGTGTGAAGGAACTATTGGCATAGATCCATTTACTATCTTAGGAGTGACATTGGATAGGAGGCTTTTAGAATAATATCTAAAACAGAGGAACTTGCTTGGCACTGGTGGCTCACACCTGTGATCCTAGCTACCCTGGAGGCTGAGATCTGAGTATTATGATTAAAAGCATGTCCAGAGAGAAAAAGCCAGAAGTAGTACATGTCTCAAGTTATAGAGCACTACCATTGAGCTCCAGGACACTGCCTAGGCCATGAGTTCAAGCTTTAGGATCAGAAATACAACAACAACAAAAAAATAATAATGATAAAAAGAAATTAAAGGAGTTCTTGGAAGATGGCGGAGGAGAAGCTTGAATCTGAACAAGCTCTCCAATAGAAAGCAGTTTTAGAGTTCCAGTGAACAGTCCTAAGCCAGAGAATCACAACAAGTGTGCCATCACAGAACAGAGAGACAGGCCAGAAAGGGAAAATCCAGGCAAGGAGAAACATCTGAGTGCTTGCCAGCAGCCACCGCCGCGGCAGCAGCGGTGGTGGTGGCGACCCCAGGGAACCATACCTGAGCCACAGAGAGTCTGGGACGAAGGAGCCAGACCCGGCGGGCAAGCGGATTCTACTCAACACCAGCAAGGACCGACAAGGAGAAGACATATTCATCCTGCAGTTCGCAGACCAGAGACGACCCAAGAACCAAGACTCGGCATGAGTAGAAGCCTGACGTCCTCACTCCTTCTCAGGGAGCAGAGGAGGGAAGGCCATCCCTCCCCACCCAGTACCGGAGATCTCCATCTTGGATACCGACAAAGCTCTGCAGAGCTGCTAGCTCCAACTCAGGCCTTGGAATAAAACGAGTCATTTAGCAGGTCACAAGAACTTAACGACGGCATGACCTGCCAGACTCAGCTCCACCCAGGGAAAAGTCACCCAGCTTGGGTGCCAGCCCTAGGAATGGCTTTCTTCACTGGGTAATCAGAGCCAGAGGCTGCCACTCCCTCTAGCAGCCTCCACAATCAATTGAAATTCAGTAAACAGAAAACCTGAGAATGGCTCCAGGCTGGGCTCTGTGAGTTTTTCACAAAATAGCCCAAAGGAAAAAATACTGTTTGTTGAAAGGCCTCAACTCTACCCAGAAACTAGCCTCATCACTGCATCCCCCTCTTTGTGATTCTCAAAGCAGAACAGCCTCCCAATAAACTAACCTGGGAGGAGGATCTCAAAATCCTGGGTAAAGCAAAGCATTTTTCTGCCTGTTCGAACAAACTGACTTGAGAATCCAACCAAGCCACAGGACCACAAGCAGACCAGAGACTCCAACAAGAGACTGGTTACAGACACTAGGGAGATACAGGATTTTTTTCCACCCCTCCCCCAAAAAATCAAAGAACTTTTTTCTTCTTCTTCTTCTTGTTCTTGTTCTTGTTCTTCTTCTTGTTCTTGTTCTTGTTCTTGTTCTTCTTGTTCTTGTTCTTGTTCTTGTTCTTGTTCTTCTTCTTCTTCTTCTTCTTTTGGTACCTTATGTAAAATTTTTTTTTCTTTTCTAAAACTTTCTTTAATTTTTCATTTTTGCCTTTTTTGAAAAAAAATTGTTTTCGAGTAACTGTTTTTCCCTCTTATAATTTTTATTTTAGGGATACATGAATGTGTGTTTTTCTTTCTTTTTCTGTCTTCTCTCTCTTTTTTCTTTTTTAATTGCTTTTTGTTTTTTGTTTAGTTCTACTGAACTTCTGATCTTTTTTTCATCCTTTCTTATCCTTTTCACCTTTTCCTCTCTTTTGATCTTCTTTATGTGACTTAACTCTTGTCATGCACATGCTCAGATAAACCCGTAGTTAACTAGTAGACCCTATCCGCTATTGTGTACACACTTAATCCACAAATTTATTACTCAATTCAAAACCTCTGAGACTTAAATTCATTTATATAAGTACTACCTTTTTATACCTATATAATATTTTAAGCATTTTTATTTTTAAGTTTTTCACATCTCCTCTATGTCCCTCCACTTCTCTCAATATATTCACGTTCTTCCTTAATAGATTGTTTTCGATCTCCATAATATTAATAACTTTTACTTTTCTATTTTTTCTGGTCTCTTTTCTTTTCCCTTTCCCTTTCTTCTTTTTTTCTCTCTCTCTACTTTCATCCAACCCAACCTATTTCCAGCATTGAGATTAGGACTTAGTTAACTCTCCCTGTGCCTTCCCACACCAATCTATTCCTATTTTTTCCTGACATCTCTCCCTAACCCTAATAATTTCTGGTTTTCCAAATTCTTCTCTGCGGTTCGAAGCCCATTAACATATAGTTGTTTGATGTTGAATAGATGTATCTGTTGAACTAGATTGTATCTGTAGACTATTGATTGTATCAATTCAGACTTTGGTTGATGGTTGCCTTAAGACAGTGTTCGAGCACAAAACTGGTGCTATTTTCATCTCAAATGGGCAGAGTAAGCGGGAAATACACAAGAAAAATGGCAATCCGGGTATCTCAATTCCCAATATTGATAATCAGGGGACAGAACAGATAATGAATAATACAGAGGAGAGTTCCCAAATAGCTCTACAAACACTACTGGCACACATGATAAATGAAAAGATAGAAAACATACAAAGGACTCTGTATGAGTGTGAAAGGGACAGAGAGGAGGCAATCCAAAGGTTTATAGAGGAATATCATTAGCGTGAGGATGCTACTCAAAAACTGATACAGGATTTGTGTGATCAGCTTGAGAATACTCAAAGAGAAAGGCAGGAATGGCATGAGAAGGCTGCAAAAACTCAAAGAGAACTGCAGGAACCCCATGAACGGGAGGAAGCTAATCAAAGAGTAATATAGGAATTGAGAGAGCACGAACAGAATACACAAAGATCATTAAAGGCATTCAGGGAATCCATTAACAAAGAGCTGAAGGAAGTCAGGGAGACCACAAAGGGAATGCTGAATGGAAACCGAAAGAAGGAATGGGAGTTCAAGGAAACCATAACCAATCAACTAAGTGATTTCAGAATAAACACTGAACTCCAAATTAAGGAAGTAAAGAAATTCATATAAGATCTAAAACAGAGCTTCGAACAAAGAATTTGAAGCCATCAAAGCTGACCAGTTAGAAGGAAAATAGATAAAAAAAACAATGTAGAGAGTCTTGACAGCAGGTTAGACCATGCAGAAGATCGAATCTCAGGGATTGAAGACAGCCTTGATATTATAGAGAAAAACATACAACCATCCAAGACAAATCCAAGAAATACGATAGATCTATCCAACACGTGGAAGACACCATCAGAAGGCCTAATCTAAGGATAATGGGTGTAGAGGAGCACCTAGAAACAGAAGTTAATGGTCTAGGAAATTTGTTTAATAGGATCCTAGCAGAGAATTTCCCAAACATATAAAAAGATAGGCCTATTCAGATACAAGAAGCTTTTAGAACCCCAAATAGACCAGACCAGAATAGGACATTCCACTGTCACATTATAATCCACACAGGATTAACTCAGACCAAGAAAAAGATCCTTAAATCTGTCAAGGAGAAAAGCTTAATCACCTGTAAAGGAAACCAATTAGAATCAGCTCAGATTTCTCAGCATAGACAATCAAAGCAAGAAGAGCCTGGAATGATGTATGTCATGCCCTAAAAACAAACAATTATCAACCAAGATTACTGTCCCCAGCTAAACTCTCCTTCATAACTGAAGGCCAAATAAAAACCTTCCATAGCAAAAAAAAAAAAAAAATTGAAACAATACATCTCCACCAAACCAGCCCTACAAAAGATTCTTAAAGATATCTTACACATAGAAAACCAACAAGAACACAATAAAGGCCAAGAAACTGCAGCCAAACTGAGAATCCAAGAACCATAGGAAGAACCCAGTTTTCGCAGCCCCCAAGAAGGTGGACAACATGGCAGGAACTCTCAAATACCTCTCAGTCCTATCTCTTAACGTTCACGGACTGAACTCTGTAATTAAGCGACATAGACTGTCTAGTTGGATTAAAAAACAAGACCCTTCTATCTGCTGCCTTCAGGAGTCACATCCTGCCCGAGAAAACAAATATATCTTCAATGTTAAAGGCTGGAGCAAAATCTACCAAGCAAAGAGCCCCCATAAAAAAGCGCGAGTTGCAATCCTAATATCAGATAAAATAGACTTCAAATTAAAAATTTTGAGAAGAGATAAAGAAGGTTGCCACATACTAATTAAGGTATCTCTCCTTCAGGAGGATATTACAATCCTAAATATCTATTCGCCAAACAATGGAGCACCCAAATTTATCCAAGAAACACTAATTTCCCTCAAGTCTCATATAGATTCAAAGACATTAATTGTTGGGGATTTTAACACACCACTCTCCCCTCTAGATAGATCAACTCCACAAAAACTCAACAGAGAAACCGCAGATCTAAACAGCTGCATATATCAACTAGACGTAACAGACATCTACTGAACATTTCACCCAGCAGCATCAGAATACACGTTTTTCGCAGCAGCACATGGAACATTTTCTAAAATAGACCACATTTTAGGCCACAAAGCAAACTTCTCTAAATTCAGAAACATTGAAGTTATACCTGGCATTCTCTCTGACCACAAGGGAATAAAATTAGAACTCAACAAAAAAAGCCACCAAAGAAAGTCCGGTATCATATGGAGGCTGAACAACACACTGCTGAATCATGAGTGGGTCATGGAAGAAATTAGAAAGAAAATTCAAATGTTCATGCTATTTAACAAAAATGAACACACAAATTACCAGCTCCTTTGGGACACAGCAAAGGTAGTACTCAGAGGCAAGTTTATAGCTCTGAGCTCCTACATCAACAAATTGGAGAGATCTGAAACCAACAATTTAATGACACAAATAACCTCCTTGAAAAAGAGCAGCAAGATAAACCCCAATCCACTAGACAGAAAAAAAATAATTAAAATTAAATCAGAATTAAATGAATTAGAATCCAAAAAAACTATAGAAAGAATCAACAAAACAAAGAGTTGGTTCTTTGAAAAACTTTACAAAATTGACAGACCCTTATCAAATCTTATCAGAAAAAGAAAACACACCCAAATTAATAAACTCAGAGATGGGAATGGAAACATCACCACAGAAACAACCAAGATTCAGAACAGTATAAGGGAATACTTCTCAAAACTTTATGCTAATAAGTTTGAGAACTTGACAGAAATGGACCTTTTCCTAGCAAATATTAACATGCCAAAACTAAACCAAGGTGAGTTATACCATTTTAACAGGCCCATATCGAGCATTGAAATAGAAACAGCAATAAAAGACGTCCCAGCTAAGAAAAGTCTAGGACCAGATGGTTTTACAGCGGAATTTTACAAGGCCTTCAAAGCAGAGCTCTCACCAATACTCCTCCAACTCTTCAATGAAATTGAAAGAGAAAGTTCACTACCGAACACATTCTATGAAGCCATCATAACACTGATCCCAAAACCAAACATGGACTCATCAAAGAAAGAGAACTATAGACCCATTTCTTTGATGAACATTGATGTAAAACTTCACAACAAAATTTTCGCAAATCGACTGCAACAATTCATCCAAAAAATCATGCACCACGATCAAACAGGATTCATTTCAGGGATGCCAAGCTGGTTCAATATACGCAAATCAATTAATATTATTCATCACATCAACAGGAGCAAGGATAAGAACCACATGGTTATCTCAATAGATGCAGGTAAAAACATTCGACAAGATCCAACACCCCTTTATGATGAAGGTTTTGAAAAATTAGGAATCCATGGAACATTCCTCAGTACAATAAAGGCTATACATGACAAACCTACAGCCAGCATTATACTTAATGGTGAAAAACTAAAGCCATTTCCTCTTAACTCAGGAACAAGCCAAGGATGTCCACTCTCTCCATTTCTCTTCAATCTAGTATTAGAATGCCTAGCTACAGCAATAAGACAAGATGCAGACATAAAGGGGTTCCAAATAAGGAAAGAAGAAATAAAACTCTCCCTCTTTGCAGACAACATGATCTTGTATTTAAAGAATCCCATCGACTCCACTCCCAAATTACTCAAGCTGATTCAAAACTTTGGCAAAGTAGCAGGGTATAAAATTAACCCCCCAAAATCAATGGCTTTTCTGCATGGCAACAATGAGAAAAGTGTGGCTGAAATTAGGAAAGCAACTCCATTTGTAATAGCCCCACAAAAAATAAAATACGTAGGAATGAACTTAACCAAAGAAGTGAAGGACCTCTATGATGAAACCTTTAAAATCTTGAAAAAGGAAATCAACACAGAACTGAAAAAATGGCAAAACCTCCCATGCACATGGATTGGAAAGATTAACATCGTGAAAATGGTAATACTTCCCAAGGCTATCTACAAATTCAACGCGATACCTATCAAAATTCCAAGCTCATTCTTCAAGGAAATAGAAGAGGCAATCCAAAAATTCATATGGAATAATCAAAGACCACGAATATCAAAAACGCTCCTCAACGGAAGGAACATTGCCGTAGGAATATCAATACCAAATTTCAAACTGTACTATAAAGCCATAGTAATCAAAACAGCTTGGTATTGGCATAAGAACAGACCTCAGGACCAATGGAATAGAATTGAAACCCCAGAATTGAACCTACAGACCTATAGCCACCTAATCTTCGATAACGGAGCTAAAACAATAGAATGGAAGAATGACATCCTCTTCAGTAAATGGTGCTGGCAGAATTGGTTAACTACTTGTAGAAAATTAAAGGTAGTTCCTTATATATCACCCTGCACAACAATCAACCCCAAAAGGATCAAAGACTTCGAAGTCAAAGCAAACACTCTGAAAACATTGCAGGATGGAATAGGAGAAACCCTAGGTCTCCTTGGCTCAGGTCGAAATTTTCTGAATAGAGACCCGGAAACACAACAAATCAAAGAAAGGTTGCACAAATGGGATTGCATAAAGTTGCAGAGCTTCTGCATGGCAAAGGACATAGCTAGCAAGATCAATAGAAAGCAAACGTATTGGGAGAAGATCCTCACTAGCCATACAATGGACAAGAGTCTCATATCTAAAATATACTTGGAACTCAAAAAATTAAATTCCCCAACAACAAATCCTCAAAGAAACAACTGCCCAATAAATTAATGGGATAAAGTCTTAAAGAGAAACTTCTCTGAAGAAGAAAAAAGGATGGCCAATAAACACAGGAAGAAATGCTCAACATCCCTAGCTATAAAAGAAATGCAAATCAAAACAACATTAAGATTCCACCTCACTCCATTTAGAATGTCAAAAATCAAGAACTCTAACAACAACAGATGCTGGAGGGGATGTGGACAGACGGGAACCTTACTTCATTGTTGGTTGGGAATGTAAACTTGTTCAACCACTTTGGAAAGCAGTATGGATGTTCCTCAAAAGACTTCACATAGAGCTCCCCTATGACCCAGAAATCCCACTTTTGGGCATTTAACCAAATATTTACAAACAAGACCACACTAAAGCTACCAGCACAACTATGTTTATTGCAGCATTATTTACTATAGCTAAGATCTGGAACCAACCAAATGCCCCTCAGTAGATGAATGGATCAAGAAAATGTGGTATATATACACAATGGAATTCTATGCCTCCATCAGAAAGAATGACATTGCCCCATTTGTTAGGACAGAGAAAAACTTGGAAAAAATTATATTAAGTGAAGTAAGCCAGGCCCAAAGAAACTTAGGTCCCATGGTTTTCCTTATTTGCAATATCTAGTATATGTATGAGTCAATCAGAAAAGGTCAGATAATGTGATGTTAGGAAAATTAACCCTTAGATATGTATTTTAATGTTTTTTTCTTTCCTGCATGTGTTTCTAACACATTTATAAGATTATTTCTTTGTTGCTTTGTATGTCCCTCCCCCACAGTATAACCCCTGCTTTCACTATATTTGATGTCAGTATAACTTGTGGAGGAGTTGGGGAAAAACAAGTCATTTAAGGATACAGGTGGACCTGTTGCAACAATGAGAAGTACAAGTTGTCATGTTGAAAAGGAGCTTTACAACCTCGGTTTGGAGGGTAAGTGAGGATTGGGGGGAAGGGGGAGGCTGGGAAGGGATTTGAAGGGTAAACAAAGGAGAAGGCTGCAATGATAGGTAAGAAATGTATGCATTATCCTGCCCATGTAATTGTAACCCCTCGATACAATATGTTCACAAATAAAATAACATAATTAAAAAAAATAAAAAAGAAGGACTTAAAGATATATGATGGAATGAGGCTGATGTGTAACTCTTTATGGAACCTACAAGAAGACAAAATTAGGAGCCAAATTATATGTATTCATGAGTAATCAAGGATGCAAAGCAAATGCCAAATTCCTCTTCTCAAAAACTTCAAACTTTGGCTGGGTTGGTGGCTGAATGGTAGAATGCTTGCCTGGCATCCATGAGGCCTTGGGTTCTATTTCTGAGCACCACAAAAGTTGAAAAAACCAGAAGTGAAGCTATGGCGCAAGTGGTAGAGCACTATCCATGAGATGAAGAGGTGAGGGACAGCGCCCAGGCCCAGAGTTCAGGCCACATGACTGGCCAAAAAAACAAAACAAAACAAAACAAAAAACTAAACTAAACTTCCAAACATATCTTTTCTCATAATTGAGGAGAGGCTTGTTTTACAGGAATTCTCCTTATCTAGCTCAAGGTGATCAGAACTTCAGAAGAATTTTCCTGTTGAGATGTAATGTGCCTAACTGTACCGAAGCTAATCATCGCTAGGAAAGTGTGGACTGATATGTTTGTTGTATTTTTCCTCACAAATATATAATATTCTCAGGTATTATATGAAATATATTTTATAATAAACAATATATTATACATTATATATACTATATTAAATATATTATAATATAACTTATGTATTAACAGACTTCCTAATTTTAGAGTTAGGACCAAGCAACATATTAAAAAAATGCTTGAATCTCTGAGTAATTTCTCTACCACAGGACAATTCCAAGTTTCATTCTTATTACCCAAAGAGCAACATAGGAAAGCGATGCCCATGGAGGTGGTTCCCTAGATTTTGGAAACTGTTATTGCATATATATATATATATATATATATATATATATATATATATATATATGAAATATTGTTTTATACTAGTGAATATATCTAAAACTATAATGACAGATAAATAAGTGAACACCTATGTGCACTCACACTCAATCACTTTCAAATATAAGAATTTCTTTTCTATGCTGCCTATTCACCTACAGAGAGAGTACATGAGTTGCCCTTGAATTTTCCTGGAAGTTCTTTATCTGGCTACTCTAGCTTCACATCCTTTGTTCTGTAAGTCACCAGATGTTATGTGTTCAACATACTTGTTACAGGCAAAAGTATCCACCCTGACATGCATTGAAACTTGGATTTCAGAAATGCCAGAAATAAGTGGGAGGTACACAGTACTTTTCATAATTGAATAGATTACATATTTATTAGAAAGCTCGTAAGAAAAAATACTCAGTGTAGGATGAAACACTTCAGAAAAATACAGTTTAAATTACGTATAACCGGGTGGAGGTAGCTCATGCCTGTAATATTTGCTAATCTGGAGGCTGGAATATGAGGATCACAGTTCAAGCCAGGTTGAGAAAAGTCCCCGCGGGACACTTATCACCAATTAATCATTGAAAACTAAAATTGATTCTGTGGCTCGAAGTTGTAGAGAGCTAACCTTGAGCAAAAGACATCAGGATCAGTGCCCAGGCTCTGAGTTCAAATTCTGTAATAGATAAGAAATAAAATAAAAAATAAATTACATATAATTTTTTACCAACTCTGTAAAAGGAAAATAGGATATGACACACGGCAACATAAGACTTCAAGTTACAAAGTTCTAGGGCATTTCCTCACTATTGGCAACTAGGAGTAATCCATATCAAGAAAAATGATAAACGATTTATACCAAATTTCAAAATATGTTATACAAAGTAAATGCAATAAACATGCATTCCACAGTCTAGTAACATCATATTGTGTAAAGAATCTGATTAACTGATTCATGAAAACCAATACTATGCAGTTAAAACATCCAATATCTCAGGTGTCAACTTAGCACAATACTTTCAATCTATGATGTCTGTTTTGTATATTTTCCAGCCCTATCTATCCCACAATGGCAGAAAGCTCTTCCTGAGAAAGTCCAGAGACCTGTATACTGTGAGTGCTCAATGTAGACCAGTTTCCATTCTCTATTATTTGGGCATGTGATAGACTGAATATCTGATAACTTGGAAAAGGCACAATTTGGGACTGGTTTCCAGCTATGTTTGGCCCAAGGGATAATTGACCTTACCAATTTCTTAAATTTTAGGTCATCACATACTCACTTCGTAGCCCTTAAACATTAAAAATACCTATCCATATAAGTCTGCATTACATACTTATTACTGTTTTTCTTCATTTGTCATGTTTTACATATTTGTGCATCCCAGGGCTTAGTTCTGTAATGTTCATTGTCATGGTTGTTATCACTGATTACATGTAATTATTTCTGTTTTTTTCTCTCCAGCTCTGTTTTTTCTTTAATTTAAGTTCTTAATAGCATCCTGTCTACTGACAACTAGCTACTGATTTTTTTTATTGTAAAGATTCTATACAGAGGGTTACAGTTACGTGAATGAGGTAATGAGTACACTTCCTCTTGAACATTATTACCCCCTCCATTGTTTCCCCCCTACCATCCCCTCCCTTCTTCCTTTCCCCGAGGTTCTTTTTTTTTTTATTGTGATTAAGTGATTACATAATTTCTGGAATTTCATAGTATTGTGGAATAATGATGCTCATTTAAAGTCACAAGTTCATTCTAACTTTCCTGGAGCACAGTCTGTAACATATAATGGTGTTCACATGTTATATACCATATATGTGATCAGCAGCATGGGGATATTTAGTAGTGGTTCAACCAAATGAGTGGGAGTTCTTTTGTTTCTTAAGTCCTGTTAGTTTTGTCGTATCATCTAACATTTTGGATTGAGCATCCACTTATCAGGGAGACCATGTACCGTTTGTCTCTTCGTTCTTGGCTTACCTTGCTCAACATGATTCCTTCTAGCTCCATCCATTTCCCTACAAATGCCATTATTTTGTCATTTCTAATGGCTGCATAATATTCCATTGTGTATAGATACCACAATTTTTGGATCCATTCATCTGTGGTGGGGCATCTGGGTTGTTTCCATATCCTAGCTATTGTGAACAGTGCTGCAATAAACATGGAGGTGCACATGTCCTTGTATATTGGTTCCTGTTGTTCAGGGTAGATGCCTAGAAGTGGTATGACTGGGTCGTAAGGGAGGTCAATCTTTAGCTTTCTAAGGACCCTCCAGACTGCTTTCCAAAGTGGTTGTATAAGTGTACATTCCCACTATCAGTGTAATAGGGTTCCTCTTTCTCCACATCCCTTCCAGCATTTGTCGTTGGCTGATTTGTGGATGTGGGCCATTCTGACTGGGGTAAGGTGGTATCTCAGGGTTGTCTTTATTTGCATTTCCTTCACCACCAGGGATGATGAACATTTCCTCATGTGTTTCTTTGCCATTTTTATTTCTTCATTTGAGAAGTCCCGCTTTAGTTCCCTTGCACATTTAGTAATTGGTTTGTTAGGTTTGGGAGGGATTAGTTTCATGAGTTCCCTGTATATACAGGATGTTAACCCCTTGTCTGATATATTGCTGGTAAATAGTTTTTCCCAATTAGTTGGTTGTCTTTCTACCTTAGTTGCGATAGATTTAGCTGTGCAGAAGCTTTTTATTTTAAGGTAGTCCCATTTGTCGAGTCTCTCTCCAACTTGTTGTGACCCTGGATCTCTGTTCAGGAAGTTCCTTCCTGTGCCTATTAGTTCAAGTGTCTCTCCTATTCTGTCCTGCAGTAGTTTCAGAGATTCAGGTTTAATGTTAAGGTCTTTAATCCATTTTGAGTTGATGTTGGTGCATGGTGATAGGCTGGGGTCCACTTTTAGTTTTCTGCATGTGGCTGCCCAGTTTTCCCAGCACCAGCGGTTGAAGACGCTGTGTTTCTTCCATTGTATGTCTTTGGCTCCTTTGTCAAATATCAGCTGGCTATAGGCCTGTGGATTTATTTCTGGATCTTCTATTCTGTTCTGTTGGTCTTCAGGTCTGTTTTTGTGCCAGAACCATGCTGTCTTTGTTATTATAGCTCTTTAGTAGAGTTTGAAGTTCGGCATGGATAGCCCTCCCATATTGTCTTTATCCCCTAGAATGGTTTTGGCTATTCTAGGTCTTTTGTTGTTCCATATGAATTTTTGGACTGTTTTCTGTATTTCAGTGATGTACGTCATTGGGATTTTAATAGGAATTGCATTGAATTTGTATATTACTTTTAGAAGTATTACCATCTTTACTATATTAAGTTGGCCTATCCAGGAGCATGGGAGGTCTTTCCATTTCCTAGTGTCTTCTGCAATTTCTTTCTTTAACTTTTTATAGTTCTCATTAAATAGTTCTTTTGCATCTTTGATTAGGTTAATTCCTAAATATTTTATTTTGGGGGAGGTTATTGTGAATGGGGTTGCTCCCTTTATTTCCCTCTCTTCTTGTACATTGTCAGTGTACAAGAAGGCAGCTGATTTTTGTGGGTTTATTTTGTATCCTGCTATTTTGCCGAAGTGATTTATGATTTCTAAGAGTTTGGGGATGGAGTTTTTGGGATCGTGAAGGTATAGTATCATGTCGTCTGCAAAAAGGGATAGTTTAACTTCTTCTTTCCCTATGCGGATCCCTTTAATGTCTTTTTCTTGCCTTATTGTCCTGGCTAAGGGTTCCAGGACTATATTGAAGAGGAGTGGAGACAGTGGGCATCCTTGCCTTGTTCCTGATTTTAGGAGAATTGGTTGTAGCTTTTCCCCATTAAGTATAATATTGGCTATTGGTCTGTCATAAATGGCTTTTATTGTTTTTAGAAATGTTCCTTCTATTCCTCTTTTCTCCAGAGCTTTTAGCATGAATGAACGTTGAATTTTATCAAAGGCCTTTTCTGCATCTGTGTCGATAATCATGTGATTCTTGACCTTGGCTCTGTTGATATGTTGGATTACATTTATTGACTTAAGTATGTTAAACCATCCCTGTGTCTCTGGGATGAAGCCTACCTGGTCATAGTGTATAATTTTTTTGTGGTTCTGGATTCTGGTAGCTAGAATCTTGTTAAGGATCTTTGCTTCTGTGTTCATCAAGGAAATTGTCCTGTAATTCTCTTTTTGGTTGGGTCTTTGCCTGGTTTGGGGATGAGTGTGATATTGGCTTCGTAGAATGAGTTTGGGATAGCTCCCTCCTTCTCTGTTTCTCTGAAGAGCTTGAGGAGTATGGGTATTAGTTCTTGTTTAAAGGTCTTATAGAATTCTGCTGTGAATCCATCTGGTCCTGGGCTTTTTTTGTTGGAAGACTATTGATAGCTTCCTGTATCTCGTTATAGGATATTGGCTTATTTAATTGGTTAACTTCTTCTTTGCTCAGTTTGGGCAACTTGTATTTCTCTAAAAATGAATCCATTTCTGCCAGATTTTCTTCCTTTAGAGAGTATAGCTTTTGAAAGTAGTCTGTTAGAAGTGTTTGGATATCTTGGGTACGTGTTGTGATGTTTCCTGCTGCATCCCTAATCCTATTAATATGGGTTTCCTCTCTTCTTTTTTTAATTAATCTTGCCAACGGGCCATCAATTTTGTTTATTTTTTCAAAGAACCAGCTTTTTGTTTGGTTTATTTTGCTTATGATTTTCTGATTTTCTAATTGGTTAATCTCTGCTCTTAGTTTGGTTATCTGGCTTCGTCTTGTAACTTTAGGTCCCATTTTTTTCTTGTTTTTCTAACTGTTTTAATTGCAACATGAGATTATTTACTTGGTCTGTCTCCATTCTCTTGATGTGGGCACTGAGGGCAATAAATTTGCCCCTCAGGACTGCTTTTCCTGTGTCCCACAAGTTTCTTTGTGAGGTGTTTTCATTTTCATTGAGTTGTAGGAAATGCTTTATTTCTTCTCTGATCTCTTCCATTACCCAGGCATTGTTAAGGAGTGTGCTGTTCAATTTCCATGTATTAGAGAAATTTCTGCGGTATGCTTTGTTATTGAGAGCTAGCTTGATTCCACTGTGGTCAGATAGGATACAGGGGATTATGTCGATCCCTTTGTATTTGCTTAAGTTCCTTGCATGAACTATGATATGGTCTATTTTGGAGAAAGTTCCATGAGCTGCTGAGAAGAATGTGTACTGTGTTGTTTTAGGGTGAAATACTCGGTAGATGTCAGTTAATTCCGCTTAAAGTATGGCCTCACTTAATTCGGTAGCTTCTTTGCCAATCCTCTGGTTGGTAGACCTGTCCTTTGGTGAGAGTGGTGTTTTAAAGTCTCCTATTATCGTATTGGGATCGATTTTATTCTGTAAGTTTGAGAGCATTTGTTTAAAATATCTGGGTTCACAAATATTTGGGGCATATAAGTTGATGATGGTTATATCCTCCTCTTGGATTGTTCCTGTATTAATATGTAGTGTCCGTCCTTGTCTTTCTGTACTGATTTTAATGAAAAGTTTATTTTGTCAGATATCAGGATAGCTACACCTGCTTTCTTACTGGGGGCATTTGATTGGTAGATCCTTTTCCACCCCTTCACTCTGAGTTTGTTTGTATGTTTAGCTGAGAGGTGGGTCTCCTGAAGGCAACAAATGGATGGGTCTTGTTTTCTGATCCAGTCCTCAGTTCGTTTTCTTTTAATTGGTGAAATCAGCCCATTTATATTAAGAGAAAGTATAGAGAGATGCATTGTTGTCCCTGCCATTCCGTTTTCCTAAGTTTTTCTTCTTTCCTTTCCTCCTGTGCTTGCTCAGTTAGACTTTGATTAATGCCTGTCTGGGTGCAGGTCCAGTTCCTGGTTGCTTTCTTCAGGTTGTGTCCCCCCTCTTAGAAGTCTTTGTAATGCTGGCTTAATGTTTATGTATTCATTTAGTTTTTCTTTGCTATTAAAAGTTTTCAGTTCTCTATCAAATGTAAATGCTAGCTTTGCCGGATATATCAGTCTGGGTTGGCAGTTATTGGCTTTCAGGACTCGTATGGTGCTTTCCCAGGCTTTTCTTGCATTCATTGTTTGTGTGGAAAGGTCTGCAGTGATTCTAATATTTTTCCCGTTGTAGTATAGCTCCTTCTTCATTTTTGCTGCATGCAGGATTGTTTCCTTATTATTCAGATCTATCATTTTTATTATAATGTGTCTAGAAGTGTTTCTCCTGGGATCTTGCTTGTTTAGTGTTCTATACGCTTCTGTGTTGTAGGTAAGATGCTCTTTTTTGAGGTGGCTAAAATTTTCACTGATTATCTTGTTGAATAGGTGTTGCATTCCCTTGCTCTGGAATTCCTCACCTTCGTCCACTCCGATTATCTGAAGGTTAAATTTCTTGGCATTATCTGCTTGCTCTTGAATTTCCCTTTGGTTTAATTTGAGTGATTTTTCCATATCTGTCACTTTTTGGTCCAGTTGGTGTATTCTGTCTTCTGTATCTGACACTCTACTTTCCATTTCATTCACTCTGTTGACCGTGGCTTCTATTGTGGTTTGCATGGAGGAAATGGATCCCTTTATGGATTCAATGTTGGTTCTCAGAGTACTGACCTCAGTATGTATTACCTCTAATTTGGCATTTATCTCACTTCTTACTGAGGTTTGCGCAGCTTCTATTTTTGCATCCAACTCTTGTTTGATATCCTGGATCTCTTTGATAGTTCATCCCTGTGCTCTTTCAATTTCTGGTCAATTTCTCGCTTTATTTCTTGAGTCATTGCCTCCAGCAAACCTTGGATGTAGCTTTTGTCTTCCATTCCTGCTTTGCTCCCTCTGGGGCTCTCCCCTGCGTGGCTGCTGGCTTTTGAGGTGAGCTTGCTGTCCTGGGTGGTGGTAAACCTTGTGATTTTTCTCTGTGATTTTCGCATGGGGGTTCAGGAGACTGCTCTGCAATTTTGTTTTGGTGTGTCTGTCTGCTTAGTTGCTAATTCTGTATTGATAGAGAGAGTCTGTGCCTGATCTGGGTTCTGTTGGGAGCCTATTTCCAGCTGCTATTCTGACCTACTTAAGATTCTCAGCTCTCTGCTGTAGATTGCTGTAGATTGGTTGAGCAGCCTAGACTGCTTGTGTTTTCTCCTACGGGTGCTCTTGGGAAGATCAGATGCTCTGGATGCACTCTCCCAAATACTGGAGTCTGATATGGGCTCCTGATGTGTTTTTGTTTGTTTGTTTTGGGCTGGTTGTGGGCTTGAACTCTAGGTTTGGGTGCTGTCCCTCAGCTCTTCAGCTCAAGGCTGGCACCCTACCATTTGAGCCACAGCACCACTTCTAACCCTTTTTGCTTTTGTGATGCTGAGGAATCAGATCCAGGGCCTCATACATCCAAGACTATCACTCTACTGCTGAGCCGCCTTATCAGCCTGAGCTCCTGCTTACTATCAGGTGATGGCAGCCTGTGTTGCCCAATTCCCAGCCTAGGGTATATGAGTTGAGTTTTGGTGGGGTTTGGGCTTCTCTTGTCCTGAGCCTCCAGGTCTTTTGTTGTCACAGGCGTGCTTCCCGGGAAGTGCTGTTTCCTGATTTTCTCCCCTCTGTTGAGGCGTATGCTCAGCTTTTTACTTCAGTTGGGAGGAGTTGATTGTGTTGTTCAGGTGCTGGATCCCTGGGCCTGGTTCCGGCCCCAGCCTGGAGCGCGCTCGTTAGGCCTGTGCTGATGTGAATACCACCTAGGTTATGCAGCCTGGAGGACACAGTTTAAATTTCTTCTACTGTTGGTAATCTTGACCCAGGGGCACTGTTCCTGGCGTGGGCATTTAAGCTTCCTTCCAGGGACACTCTTGCTCTGGCCTGGCCAGCGGAATGTGCTCCACGGGCTGGTGGAGCTCTTGAACAGTTCCCAGTTTTAGTGGGACCTGTGGTCCGGGTGTTGGGGTAGGGAATCTAGGTCAAGGTCTGGGGATTTCCTCCAGCTCTGGTCTCCCTTGAGGGATACACTGTGCCCTGTGGGGTACTCACTCTGGAGCTGATTGTTTCTGTGTGGTGTAGGTCGTCAGTTGTTGTTGCAATCCAAGTTCAGTTGGGGTTGTTGCGGGCTGGGCTGGGCGGTGGTGGCTCTCTGTGATTCTTTTCTGTCTCTGCCTCTATCGAAGCTGTAGGGTCCACAATGTCCACACTCAGGCAGCTTCTTCGTAGGTTGTAGAGATCTGGTGGGTCTGATGCTGGTGCCTCAGGCGCCTTTTGCACGTGTGATCTGCAGGCAGCCCCCTGTGCCTCTGGGACCTGGGCAGCCACCGCCGGGTCCTTGCAATCACTGTCGGGCGGATCCGGTGCCTCAGGCGGCTTCTGCGCAGGTGATCTGCAGGCAGCCCCCTGTGGCTCTGGGACCTGAGAGGCCCCCGCCGGGTCGTTGTGATCATGATTGGGCGGG
This sequence comes from Dipodomys spectabilis, assembly GCF_019054845.1. Classification (NCBI taxonomy): domain Eukaryota; kingdom Metazoa; phylum Chordata; class Mammalia; order Rodentia; family Heteromyidae; genus Dipodomys; species Dipodomys spectabilis. Next base: position 145,422 of record NW_024870989.1, read on the forward strand.
TCTAGTGCCTCAGGCGGGTTCTGTGTGGGTGGTCTGCAGACAGGTCCCTTTGTCTTGCTGCCTGTGCCGGGCGGCTTTGGCGGGATGGAGCCTCTCTGCTCAGGTGGAGAGTGAGGGGTGGGGGTGGGATCCTCGTGGAGACTCCAGGCTGGTATTTTTCTCTGTTCGTGGCGATCAGCTGTTCTGTAAACCGGTACCTCAGGCGGCTTCTGCGCGGGTGATCTGCAAGTGGCCCCCTGTGTCTCTGGGGCTCTGGCAGCCCCCGCCAGGCCAGCTGGCCAGCGGCTTGGCGCACTGCGGCGCGGCCAGTAAAGGTTGGGAGAGGGGTCTTCGCTCTTCTCTGTTCTGAAATTCTTTTCCTCTCTTTCTTTTTTTGTTATTTTCCACCTCCTGCTTTTCTCTGGGTGTTTGTCTTTTTGTTGTTGTCGGTCTCTTGGGAAGATTAAGCGTTGGAACTCGAACTCTCTTTTTGCTTGGGGAGAGCTATGGCGTTTCCCCACTGCCCCATCGCCATCTTGTTCCCCCCTCCTAGCTACTGATTTTAACAAACTAAAAAGATCCCAAAATGAGCTTTGATCTTTATATACATACCTATTCCTCATTACTATTTAATTAAGTGATAACTCTTCTAGTTGTCTTGTCAAAATACCTGGCAGTCATTTCAGACTTACATACTTTTCACACTTCATATTTAATCTATGACCAGGTTTCAACAAATTAACTCACAGAATATTTTAGGAACCATACATACATAAAATATGTGTGCTAGCCGGGCGCTGGTGGCTCACACCTGTAATCCTAGCTACTCAGGAGGCTGAGATCTGAGGATCGCGGTTCAAAGCCAGCCCGGGCAGGAGAGACTGTGAGACTCCTATCTCCAATAAACCACCAGAAAACCGGAAGTGGCACTGTAGCTCAAGTGGTAGAGCACTCGCCTTGAGCTGAAGAGCTGAGGGACAGCGCCCAGGCCCAGAGTTCAAGCCCCACGACCGAAAAAATAAAATAAAATATGTGTGCTGGTACTATGAATTAAATTCAGAGCCTAGGTTCTTTTACTTTTCTTTTTTGCTCAGGCTGGCAGGCTTCCATTTGAACCACAGCTCAACTTTTAGCTTTTTGGTTCTTAGTTGAAGGTAAGTGTGTCATGGTCCATTTCACTAGTCTAGCTTGAAACTATGATCCTCTGTTTTCAGCCTTTGAAATAGCTAGATTTAAAGGCATGCACCACTAAAACCACCCATATTATATTTGAATGAAAAATAAATTTAAAGAATGAATATTTCATGGGACCTATGTTTCTTTGGGCTTGGCTTACTTCACCTAATATAATTTTTTCCAGGTCTTTCCATTTCCTAACAAATAAGGCATTGTCATTCTTTCTGATGGAGGCATAGAATTCCATTGTGTATATATACGACATTTTCTTGACCCATTCATCTACTGAGGGGCATCCCATGGTTTCCCTTATTTGCAATATCTAGTATATGTATGAGTCAAGCAGAAAAGGTCAGACAAGGTGATGTTAGGAAAATGAACCCTAAGATATGTATTCAAATGTTATTTTTTCTTTCATGCATTTGTTCCTAATGCATTTATACGATTATTTCCTTTTTGCTTTTTATGTCCCTCCCCCACAGTATAACCCCGGCTTTCACTGTATTTGATGTCGGTATAATTTGTGGAGGGGAAGGGGAAAAACAAGTCGTTTAAATAAGGATAAAGGTTGACCCATTGCAACAATGAGAAGTACAAGTTGTCATGTCGAAAATGAACTTTACATCTTTTATGGGGGGGGAGGATTAGGTAGGGGGTGATGAGAGGGTGGGAAGGGATGGGAAGGGGAAACAAAGGAGGAGGCTACAATGCTTGATAAGAAATTTACTCATTATATTGCCCATCTAATTGTAACCCCTCTGTAGAGTATTTTTACAATAAAAAAGAACGAATATTTCTAATATTTTCAAATTAGTATGTTTTCATTTACACCAAAACACATTGCCTTAAATGTTTTTTGTTATTCCAGCTCTCTTACCAAGAAAGGAAAGGAAAAATTCACAAATAAAGACGCTCTGAATGTACAAGTGCTCAAGCCTGCAAGCCACAATTTTTTGCTGGGAAATAACAAAGGATGGTATGGTCTCAGGCAAAGCAGGAGAAAATGCTCTTCACTGAAGTTACTGGAAGTTGATGAAGATGAGGAGGAGCAACTTTATCCAGAAAGTATAACAGTGTTTGCTGTCGTAGGATGACTCTAGTGGATAAGTGTAGCCAATCTTAGAGGATGGTTATAGCGATGAGGAGAATATTTGAAGCTGCATATGTCATTACAAAGGAGAGCTTTCTTGAAGATATATGTTTGTTTGTAGCATAGTTTGTATACTGTTGAGAAAGAGGCAAGATAGGGATGTTGACATAGCAATATTCATATCAATGGAAAAACAATCTAGAGAATATAGATTCTACAAAGAACCAAAGGAATCCAGAGATACATCTATTTTCCATACAATTGTTCCAACGGAATAAAGACCAACATGGTTTCTTTAAAGTAAGAATTAGTTTAATGTTTGCACACTCACACTTTACAAATATTTATTGTAAACTTACTGATTGTATTCTAGGTAGAATTTCTTATTGTTGACAGACAAAAATTGCTTGAGTGAAACACAGGAATCTTAAGAAAGACTTACAGATAAAGGACATAGTGTGTTAGAAGAGGAAACCATGGTAGGAAAATGAAACTTACTTTTTGTTGGTCACAGGGCACGAACTCAGGGCCTGAGTATTGTCTCTTGGATTTTGGTTCAAGGCTAGCCCTTTACCTCTTTGGGACAGAGTACCACTTCGGGTTTTTGGTTGATTAGCTACAGACAAATCTCATAGGCTTTCTTCCCAGGCAAGTTTAGAACCATAATTCTCAGAGCTCAGCCTCATGACTAACTAGGATTATAGAGGTGAATCACCAGCATCCACCACCCCACAAACAAACTTTTGAGCTTCTAGTGAGTTCAATGAATTTTCAGTGGAAACCTCAAAAAGTGTAGTCAGGAAAGCCCTCATAGAATGGTTCTTTCAATATGATTGATCTTCAGTACAAATCTGATCTTGTTGTCACCTCTTGGCAGCAGCAGAGCCTGGGTCTATTCTATCACAAATGTAAAAGACTCGCAAAAGGATAGCCTATGGTATTTCTGCTTAGGAGTCAGGACAAGTAGTTGAATGCAGGAATGAAGCAATATGTTCCTGGCATAGGAAGGCGTGGGAGAGACAACAGACTAGAGAGAAAACTGGTGGACACAACATTTAACCCCTTCTCCTTCGAGGAAAATGGCCTCCTACAAAATGGTAGTAACACAATTGACCTACTGCATTTTCTCATATGAAGAAAGGTGTCATATCTCACTAAACAACTCACTTGTGGTCAAAGAAAGGGAAATTCTTTAGTGTCCTCCTTAGGCCCAGTCTCAGTTAATCTCCATCTTAGACTTTGTCCAGTTTCTATTCCCACCAGAAGGTCCCTGATGAGGCCCTGTGGGAACTGAAACCACTATCAGTTTTGGATCTGTTCCTTCTGTCAAGGCTGTGGTGGGTGGTGGGAAAGCCCATTCTCTGAATTGTGCCCTAGTTCCAAATCTCTTCACAGAAAGCCAAGGAATAACAGATTCTGCCTGAGGGAGTGAGCTTCTCCATTTCAAAAGAGATCAATTAATATCTGATTCTGAGGCCCAGGTGGAAGTCCTTCACTAGATCCTCTAAGCTGGAGTGGAAATTAGCACAGACTCCAGGCCACCCTCACCTTTCTCCATCTCTTTCTCATGAACAAAAAGATTACAGGAGTTGAGTTCAGAAACAAGGAAAAATGAGAGTAGTAAAAAATCTTGCGCAGTGGGAGGAATTAGAAACTCTGGGTAAAAATGAGGTCAGAAAATCTCCTAGGATCACTCACCTAATTCGGGAATCACATCATAAGATTAGAGAATAAACTTAATAAATTACTGTCTAAATTAGTCACTCTACTGTTCTGACTACAAGTGTTCTTTCAAAAGCTAGGTGTCCTAGATCTAAGTTGATGAGGAAAAGAAAGCACATTCTTTCCTCACAAAGTTCTAGTGAGTATCTTCACCCATAGCACAGGTTGTTCTTACTCTTTACTTTTTTGTTACTTTTTTTTGTTGGATTCTATCAATGATATTTAACAGTGTTAACATCTTCAGATATAGCTATATTTTATTTTAATCTATTTGTTATGAAATTATGGGGAAAATCTTTCTATGGTAAATTTTCTTCCATGACCTACTTATTTGATATTATTAAGTATTATTTTTATACTTTCATTTTTTAAAATTTGAGCAAAATGTTTTGTTAAATTAACACAAATTAGTTGCACATTTTTTGTATTTTTCTCTGTCTTTATATGTGAAAATACATCTTGATCAGCACCCCGTATGTTTTCTTCATCTTCTTTCCTCCCTTCCCACACAAACACAGATATCTTCAAACAATCACATCAACATTTTTGGCCATATTCTCTCTCCTTCACAGTTCTGATCCTTCTGTGAATTCTTGTTATTACGTATACAAAATACAGATCCTGTTTTGTCTTTTCATAAACATTTTAAGTGTATTTTATGTTTTGGAATGAGATTCATCAGTGTACACCAAATATGCATATACTTCATTCAACTTGAGCATGCGGATGAAGGTTTTTCTAACTTTCATCCATCTTCTACCATTCAACAGTTTCTGATGTGACTTATTTTATACTTTCTTCATTTAGCTTTTCAAAATAATTTGATATTAAGCTTCTAGCATTATCTTTTTCCCAATTGTTGCCTTCTTAACATTGCTTCAAATTATAAACTATATATGATCGTCCTGTATGTGTTCACTAATATATATTTAAATTTTGGTCTAATATTCATCTAATATAGGATATCCTTAACCTGTTGTAACTGCTCTGAAAATCAATATGGATGTTCCTCACAAAAGCAAAAACATAATGCCATAAAAGCCCATGAAATTAGTATTAGGTGTATATCTAAAAATACGTTGCAGTGAAACAGTAGAAGCATTCACTTCTCTTATATCCGAGAATATGTTTATAGCTATGAACAGCACATTTTCTTTATTCCCTTTACTGGTACACCTAGGTTGATTGCAGATCTTGGTTGTTATGAATACTGCTGCCATGAACACGGATGTTCATGTTGAATCATATTCCTTCAATATGTATCCAAGTTATTGTAAAGGTCATTAAAATATTTTTTTTTTTGGTATTTTGTAAATCTCCATTCTGAGCTCCATATGGCTTGCACTAGTATACAATTGCCACACAACTAAACACAGTTCCTGATTTACTTCAACATATCCAGCATTTGTGTTTATTTGTTTGCGTGGTTATAAATATTCTGATGTATAAGATTGGAGCTCAGTAACTTTTTGATATGTGGATAAGAATTTCAAATATTTCATTTATTTATTAAACATTTACATTTGTACTTCATTCCTGATCAGTGTCCTTTTTGGTATTTGATCAATTTTTAAGTTTTATAATTTGTGAATTTTTCCCATTCCAACTATTAACATTAGTTAAAAAATTATTACAGTGGTGCACAATTTACTAAAATCAAGTGATTGTACATTTATAACACTGGTTTTTTGTTTGTTTGTTTGTTCACTCCCAGGAAATTATTTCAATAAAGATGTTGAACTTCTTTCACTAGAAAAGTATATTGAAAGGATAGTATCTCATATTAGTGCTAAGATATTCTCAAATTAACAGTCACTGTGTAGGTCCCAACAATTGGGCAAAGTAAAACACATTAACACAGCAAAAATTGCATTTAAAGAGATCAAAAGGCTTCATAAAAGATGTTTTAAAAAGGCACCAACTTCATGAAGCAAATGGTGAAGTTTAAAACCAGACCATAGGAATCTGATCATCAAGAAGATGAAGGGATAAAAGTATACAGAAGGACAACTTTAGAATGTTGACTAAGAATTTGTGGAGGGGGGAAAACCACTAGATACAAAATCTCAATGCTGAAGGGAAGAAGTGTTTTACCCTAAAACTCAGGTGTGTCAGATTCTCTCACACACCACACACACACACACACACACACACACACACACACACACACACACACACACACACGCACACACACACACCTCGTGTACACATAGAAATCCAGGGGCAGCTGTATCTGGGACAATGAAGCTTTTTTCCTCTTGCTTTCAGATAATCAAACATGATAGTGCAGTTGGCTCCACAGCCACCCTACGCTTGAGTAGGAGGAGGGAAAGGATGCCTTAGACTGCAGCACAGCCTTGTGTATCCCTGGCTTTCTGTGTAAGAATGAAGTTCGTGGTCCCATAGGCATGGGTGGCCAAGGTGAAATAGGGGTACACTTTGCCTGGAGGATGGCACACCATGAGCCTTGCATGCATGGCGAACCAGTTGTGGGAAGCCCTGTGAGCATCTCCATAATGACCTCTCAATGGCATGGAGTTGACACTGTACTTGGATGTGGCAGGAGGCAGGAGGACAGCTGGAATCCAGAAGGTGGAAGAGGCACAGGAGTGAATGGGCCTTTCTGTGGAGAAGCATAAGGCAAGCTAAGGATGTTCTCAGCTCACACATGACAGCCACCATGCTGGTCCCCAGAGGACACACCTAGTCTTGTCAATGGCAGAAGTCCAGATCTACAGCTGGAACTTCCCCAGTGGCCCTTGTCCTAGCTGGGCTGGAACAGCACCAGCCAGGCATGTTTCCTCCACCCCGCTGTGCATGGCCTCCCACACACTGCTCTGTGGGGCAGGCTGAGGCTGTGCTGGCCATTCCTGGTGCCAGGTCCGAGACCAGTCATAGACTGAGCTCACAGCATTGGAGCTGCCCCTCACAAACTTCCAGGAGGTGTCAAAAGAGGTACACTGCAGCTTGAATCCTGTGGCGTACACCTTCCACACCCCCAGAGTTTGCCTCCAAGTCCCTGCCTTTGTTGTTGAAATTCATCATCCCCTGGTTGTCTCATTTCTCATTGCCTGCTTTGGCAGCACTTGAGACTCCTTCCTCTCCTCACTAGACTGCCAGACCGCAGGGGATCTGCCCCAAACATCCTACCTCAGAGACACTCCCCAGACCTAGCTATCATAGGGGTGGCTGCTGCCTGAGCCACTGACCTGCCCCTCGTTCCTCCCCTCACCAGCCTCTGTTGGGGCCTAACTTCCTCTCCCCACCACCCCCAGCACCAACCCCAGCGCAGTCTCCCCCGTGTCCTACCCTCCTCTCCTCACCCCCACCCCCAGGTCCAACCCCAGCATGGCCACTGCTCTGGGAAAGCCAACTGTGTGCCTCAGGTAGCATCAAGGGTGCCACGGTGTGTGGCTGGCTGAGAGCTGGAGGCAGCATAGGTCTCTCTGATCTGTGTCTTTCACTTTACTTACTCATGTATTCATTATTAATTTAGTATTTATTTTTTGGGTCTTATAATTATCATTTCATTAATCCTTTGCAGAATAGCTGGTAGAAATACGGTCCCAAAATGCAGATTGTCTGTTTAATTCTTTCCAGATTCAGAGATGTTTTAGGTCGTCATAATAAAAATGATCTCTCATTTCCATAACAGAGTGCTATCCAGAAATAATTGCTTGTGCATCTGTTATTAATTATTTACAATATTTAAAACTTTTAAATTTCAAATATTACAGGAAGATCTTTGATCATGTTGAGTGGATGTTTGTGAGTAGGTTGAGCTGTTGTATACATTCCTGTGTGTGTATGTATGTGTGTGTGGGGGCGGGGGGAGTGTACATGTATTATTGAAATCACAGATACAGATGATGAGCGCTGTTCTGAACTTGTGTCCTTTTTCTGAGATATATATTGTGGTGTTTCTTTGTTGGTGGTAGGCTCCGACTGCTTGCCTTTGCCTGATGTGCACTTTCCAGCTCAATTTTTCAATAAAAGCTTCTTATTGAGCATATAGGGCTCTGGTATTACTTTGTCTTTAGTCTGCCTTCAGTGATCATATTTTCCTCTTTAAAAATTAAAAATTAATATAAATTTTATTTCCTGGTTGATTTTCCCCTTTAATTTGCATTTTGAAATATGTATGATAAGACCTTTGAGCTCTGTATTCATGATGAAAAACCATTTTGAAATTTCTTTTTAATTCCCTTGTTAGCATCAAGATCTTGAATTTTTTGTAGTTTTAGTTTAAAATACCCTCATTTGTGATTTTGGCAGGAGGAGACAAACAATTCCTGGTAACAATGACATCAGTTTTATTTGTTAAAATATCAGATAATTCATAATTTTGAATACGTCTAGTGGCAAATGAATATATTTGCTCAATAGATTTGCTTGATAAATCCATGCACACAAATACCACTTGTAGGTACTGTGAAGGTGCCTCAGTAATAGACTGCTTACCTTGCATGCATGAGGCCCTGGGTTGGATTCCTCAGCACCATGTAAAGCAGAAAAGGCCAGAAGGGGTGCTGTGGCTCAAGTAGTACAGCAATAGCCTTCGGCTGTAAAGCTGAAGGACAGCAACTAGGCCCAGAGCTCACCACCAGCAACAAAAAATAAATAAATAAAACTCAAATCCAAAACATTAATTTCAAATGTTGATTATCATGTTACTTAGGGGCAGGGTGTCAAGACATAGTAGACCTCTGTCCCAAATCTTTAAGAAGGATTTCAACACCTGACAATTACTGAAAAAAAAGTAAAAAAAAAAAAAAAAAAAAAAGCTCTGCCAACAACATAGAGAATCTGCACTCAAACATAAACAGTTACTAAGAATGGAGCACTTTTTATAATATTTCTTAAGAGATTCTGGCTCTATATTAATTATCATATAAATTAACCTTTAAAAACTCCATAGATGGGTCTGAGTCTTAAGGGCCTCTAACAAAAACCAGAGGAGAGAATCATCAACCCCGATTTTTAAAATTGTTATTGTTAAGATAGTGTACACATGGGTCACTATTTTGTAAGTTACGTAATGAGTTCATTTCTAATTGGACAGTCTCATCACTTCCTTTGCTCTCTCTCTCTGCTTTTGCCTCCTGTTCCTGTTCACAAGTGGTATAGTTCATTGTCAAAATAATATATACAGAGAACCATCGCTGCATTTGTTTCCCTGTTCTCCATGAACTTCTGTGGCTTCCTCACTGCCCATAAATGAATAAAAAAGAACAAAAAAATCCTTCTTGTTTCCAATTCCTGGAATTCATTTCAATATAAACATCAGTAGTTTTATGAGAGTGTCAGCGTCTGTCCACACATCGCGAACACTTATACTTCAAGCAACAAGTCATAACTCCCACCAGATTCTAAGGTCCAGAAAGTAATTCTTTTCACTTTCCACACAGGAAGAAGCTGAGATTCAGAAAGGTTAAGTAACTGACTGGAAATACTGGGTTGAGCATTGAAGCTCACTCTTATAGCTTACCTAATCCAGAAAGTGAAATCTGAAAATCACAGTTTGAAACCAACCTGGATTGGCATATCCATTGCATGTTGATCTCCAGAAAACTAGCAGACTTGTGTGTTTCAAGTGGTAGAGTTAGAATGCCACTAGTCTTGAATGGGAAACACAAAGGACACTGCAAATATGTTGTTTTTTTTAACAACCAATGCTATCCCATACAAAATCTGACACCACACACACACACACACACACACACACACACACACACACACTCTAGAAAAGATGTTAGTAATGAAATCCAAAGAGTTTATTTTTTTATTTTCATATGTTTTAGAATTAGCTTTAGTGAGATTTGACTTGGTAGTCTCTGCTGATGAGCCACAATTTGAAAAATGTTGAAATGACTACCCATATCCGGGCTCAGAGAAACATTCTCCTATTTAAGTGTTCCTCCTTTCCAGCAATGATAAATTGTCTTTCCTTGACCCAGTTTCCAATTTGGGACTCAGTATCTTAGACTTTCCTATCTTAATAAGCAGGATTATAGGTGGCAACTACTGTACTGGACGGTATGTGACTTGGGAAAAGTGTTCAAAGTGCACTATTCAGTGGAGGTTGTTAGCACTCACCCATGATCATTCTGTGCTCAGAATTGGGAACTTTTCAGGGCCAGGAATTCAGGGGAAGCACTGTGTGCTACTTCATAATTTTGATTTACTAACAGATTTCCATCCATTGTTTACTTTAAGCATTGTGTGAAGAGAATGATTTCCTCTAGGAGACAGAAGCACTGCACTAACTGTTGCTTTCAGAATACAGGAGGAGGGAAAAGAATTTCTGAATGAGCCATATAGCCTAGACACTGAGTTCTTAGAAATTCAGTCTGCCTGTTACCTTACTTTCAACCTAGAAAGTCAGAGCCTGAAGGGGCTTGTAAGCTCCATTTATATTCCTGATCATGGGACTCCCTTCCCCTCAGTCCTTCTGACCCTTTGCTTTAGGGTTTGACAGTGTGTCTTTCTTTCTTGCTACTTCATTGCATATTAAGAACACCCAACCACAGGTTTCCATTTTCCTAGTAGATGTTTTGCATTCCAGGACCTTCCTTCCAGAGAACTCTCTTCTTGAGACCTCATATGCATATATCCACAGAAGTGAGTTACTCACAGACTGTGGATAATCAACTCAGAGACTCATGCAGGTTGAATTTGGAGCCTTTCTGAGAGGCCTTAGCCTAGGCACTGTGGGCAACATTGACAGCAATTCCTCAGAGCAATACCACTGACAGCAAGTGAGCCCTGACTACTCCTTAGTCCTTGACAGTTCTACTTAGGGGTGTGAACAAATGAATAAGCATGTTTAGCCTATTGCACGGTACCACAAGCACTGACGTCATTTTAAGCCTAGGAGAAAAATCTCCCTGTGTAAAGCAGTATACATAAGAAGCAGATGATGTGCCACACTCAAAGGCTCCAGGAGAAAAGAGTGTATTGATGTCTACACAGATGGGAAATAATATTCTGAGGGGTCAGAAGGGAAGATTTCAGATATTAAACTATGAAGTATTTATAAGTTTTTGAATTGCTAACCCAACTTCCTTTCTGCCCCTTAAATCTAGTTTCAGGAAGTGGTGGAATTTTTATGATCACAAAATGGAGCTTTTGAACCCAGGCCCAAACTCTAGGTGAGCTTCTTAGATCTTCCCACCTGCTACTCATACCAAATAATGACATGTGGTGAAGATCAGGAAAAGACATTGATTAGATTGCAGCCATAACATGACAACAACTTAGCGCAACTTCAGAACACTAAGCAATACTCACCCACATTTCTATTCACCCATGTCATTAGGTCTGAGTTGTATCTAGGTGGCGTCAGTGCCTTCAGAACAGGAAGATCTAGGGCAGAGCCCAAGATTGGTCTGGAATTTTGTAAATAAACTAACTTTTTTGATGGAAACTATTTGTACTGTCGTAATGGAAATGTAGAGACTGATCACAGCACATTTGCACGTTTGTCGATGAGTAGTGATTGGGAGGGGAGTATTTAAGATGCTACCCATGTTCTTAGTTGCCTAGTACCACCTTGGATTCCAGAGTCAATCTTGATAAATAGATATAGAAGTTACATGTAGCTTGCTATGCCCAATTCACACCTAGAGAGGCAGATGAGAAATTGGAAGGGTTTGGTTGTGAAAGCCACAGGTTGATCCAAAGCAGAAATCAAAGGATGTGGAGATGAAGCAACTACCTGGGAGGAAAAGGAGAGACAGTTGAATGTGATGATCACCAAGAGGAGACAGAGAAAGTTTGAAGCCACATTTGGTCCTGTAGCTCAAAGTAACCCATCTGAGGTAGAACAGTCTGGCTGTCCAGAGCCACAGAGATGTTGGAAGAACAGCAGCAAGTGCTCTTGCCCATTTCAAGGGAGCTCCCAGAATGCCAGGGTAAGAACTGGTACTTCCCAGAGCACTGCTGCTGAGCAGTCCTCAGATCCCTTGCTACCATTATAATTGACGTTGGAGAGAAGCAGTGAGATTTGTAAAAGGTGATTGAAGCTCACTATGTGGAGCCTGTTCTGCAGCATTGTGGAGTGTCGTCTCTCAGGATGCTTAGGGAAAAGATCCCAAAGCCACTGTCAAACATTGCAATCTATTTGGAGTAGACATTTATGGATGGAACATGCCTGAACCCAACATACTGATAATGAGGTGCTAGCAGTAGTTCCCTAAAGATCTGACAGCCAAAACTGGAGAGGGAAACACTGAGCTCTGCACCACATCAGTATACCATGCAAATTGCTTCTATCCTAGTACTGGCTACCCAGTTTGCACACCCATGACCTTGTTACCCTGATTGTGCCAACTTAATCCCTCACAACTTTTACTCTTTCACTTTCTATTTTCTTCCTTATCCCTGCTAAACTCTCTGGATACCTGTGTTAACTACTCCAATCCCTGCAAACCTGTTGCTGCTACACAATTTCTTGGCACTGCAACTTAGCGAATACAGTCACAATTCCCCTTTCCCAGCTATCCTATTCTCTGCTACTCTGTTCTGCTACCTATAATTCATAACACCATTGTTCCAGCCACCTGATCCCTGACACCCCTGTGGCTGATACCCCTTTCCCTAACATAGCAAGGGTAGAATGGTCGGAGCTAGTTGACTTGGGTACTGCTGTCTTCTTGCAGGGATATCGGGACAAGTTATTCCTCAGGTATATAACATGAAGGACTAACTGGAGGTGGAAATGAAAGAGGTTACTCAGAGGTGACTAAAATCTAGATACATCAACTGTTTGTTAGGAAAAGAAGGGCCTAAGATGAAAATTGATGAGAAAAGAAAATTTTACAAAGAATATTAGGAATGATGCAATAGGTTTAGCCTATTGTATTCTACTAGTGATCTGAATTATTTTATGACATAGATATGCAAATGTTTTGCATTTTAAAAATTACATGAAATTGCACATTTATGTTGTATGTATATTAATTTATGGAATAGGTACATATGAGCACGTTAATGATATTTAATATTTTATGCTCTATGATATGCTCATGAGTCTGCCTATGTCAATACGAATTGAGCTCTCTATCAATAAATGGCATTTCATTGTCAAATACTAGAAGATTACTAATGTTGGTACCAAAATGAAAGCTAGAACAGGAAACCTGAATAAAGCTACATGTTTGAAGGGAGGGGTCAGTGGTTGTAAGGGTTATGATGAAAGAGAAATTCTTCTTCATGCAATTTGGGAAGAAGAGAATATATTTTGTTGAATTACTAGATTTTAACCTGAGAAAGCAGAACATTATCTTTATTTTGCTTTTTGGAAACTGTTTAATGATTGGTTTACAAAAAATACTCAATATAATTTTGAAAATTCGCAGATGTGAATTATCAGATTATCATTATCCTCAAAGCTGTCTTTAGAGGCAAGACGATTGTATTCCTTTTCTAATGAATTAATGGAGTAATCTTACTTTGGAATGGACAGACATCCATGACACTTGTTCCAAAACAAGAAAGATACTGGAGAAAAAAAGAGGAAGTAGACCCAAGGCTGATGAAATGAGCATATTTCCTGTTTGGACATAAAAAGGATTTTTGTACAAACAATAAGAATTTCATCTTAATATTATAATTACAAAATCTAGGTGCTACAGGATATCTTTTAAATATAATAATTAATGCTGTTGGATTACTTGAAGAAAAAGTTTTACAGAAAACCTTAAATTCCAGAAAAACTGCAATGCTCCAATAAACACTAAGAACAAATATAATTTAAATATCCAGACTGGTTGTGGAAAATGGTGAGGTTCTCACAGGCAGCCCAATAAGTGTCTCTGACCAAAAGAAGATCTAGTGCCACAACCACCCATTACCTCAAGAGATCCACTCCAATCAAACTTTAAATACCTAAAATCTTTTTCTACTACAAAAGGACTATCCTAGCAGGCAAACAAGAAAAGGCAAAAGAGAAAAAGTGAATGGAACTCCTGTGGAGCACCTGTACCACATAGGTCTGTGCAATGCTGCACTAGGACTTTCTGCAGAGTTTTAGCAGAGGAGCACCCAAAAGCTGAAGAAAGTGCTCAATACTATACCTGTGAACTGTTAGAAGGGAATCTGGTGAAGATCTCCGAGTTGGTGAATGCCTCCCCCATCCCCCCTCCCCCGCCCAGCCTATGGGGAAGGAGCAAACTTAGTATTACCGCCACCATTACAATTGCCAGAAATTGGCACCACCGGGTAAGCCCCCAAAATCAGCCCATACCTGCAGCACTGGCAGGATCCCAGAGGGCCCCTGTCAACCATGCACAAGGTCTCCAGGAAACCACAGATGCAGCCAATCGCTCTACGCTCTATGGGCCAATTGCCCAGCTGATTAAGCTTTCTAATGGGACTGCTCCCTCCTTGTTGCCCTGCACAGACCCTGGCTCTCACAGCTGTTGCATGACCCAGCCTCTGCAGGCATCACTCCAGACACACCTAGCAGCCACAGGCAGAAACCCTCAAAGCTGCCTTCCAGGGCCTGCCACCTCCCCCCATGTCTGCTCCAGACCAGCATGGCTCCCCCCACAGTCCACACCAGCCTGCCACTCCAACCTCTACCCAGTCCTCCCAGTGCCAGGACTCCTCACACCAACACATAGGAGAGAGACCCTTCAGCATCAGCAAATCATCCCCGCACCTATATCTGCTAACACACAGACCCTCTGATTTAGCTGCCAACTCCATCTTAGCCACAATAGCACAGGCTCTGTGGTCCAGCACACCACCAACTACAGACTTGTGAGTAACACAACTGGGTCAACGCCCTGGGGGTGGTAATTCTCTGAGGGATCCCAAAGGCCCCTGACACAAGACCCTTCCAAAAGGGATGGATTAGATCAAAACTGAACACAGACATAAGCTCTGTTCCTAAGGATCCTGTGGCTATCTGGGAAAGCCTGGGAACCCAACTCCAGGCCCATGATAGCAGTCTACAAACCTGAAACCCCCGAAACTGCCTGCCACCAGGCCTGAGAATGGAACTCTAGATAGAAGGCACCCTCCCCAATCAAAAAGCCATCTGTTCCCAACCAAGCCACAAGGAAAGTGGACTACAGCAAGGCACACAAGGTTCCATCAGGAATCTGCTCTGAAGACTACAGGGAGAATAAACTCCCCAAAGAACCCAAAAAATCCATTCTTTAGTATTTTCTTCTTGTTTTTGTTTTGAGTTGTTAGTTGTAATGTCTGATCATTTGTTGTTCATTTGTATTTCTATGTGTTACTTATGTGTATTGTGATTTAGGATTTGCTATTCCACTTAAAACTTCTGTTTTTCATTATTATTTGGTATCTTCTTCTACTTTACAATTTGCTAATTTGTAAGTTTTTTCTTCTTTCTTTTCTTCTCACTCCCCCTTCACCTCTCTCTCTCTCTCTACCTTACACTATTACTCCATCAGGGCTACCTTGTCTAGTTCTATGCACCAATAAGGCCTCCTTCTATGTGAGTAAACAATAAATACAGGAATTAACTTCGAGTAAGCAACTTTTCAATAATATCTGACTGATATTTTTCTAATCTCAGCAAGTCTCCCCAACACACTTTCTTATTTTCATCTTGATCTCTAAGCTACTCCCTACATAACCTTTCTTCAAATTCTTTTCAACATGTTACATTCAGTAACAAGGTATTTATTCTCTTCCTACTACATATACCTCTCCCTAAGCTGTTCTTACCCTTCTACTATCATTATACCCAAGTTCTCTTCTGAAATTAAATTTATATCTCTCTAATCTTAACCCTTCATTTCTCCATCTAATCCAGCCCATTGATCCTTAATGATTTATATCTGACCCAACTTACAGTTGGTTCAATATTTGACTAAAAAATTGGTTCCATTTGACAACTTTGAGTACAAGCTGCCCATCTTGTTAACTCTAAGGAGCAGACTACTTATTAATCAAACCTCGATTGCCTCAAAAGTTACAACTATATGCAATCTCGACCCCAAAGCCAAAATATCCCTCTGCAAGCAAATAAAAAGAGAGCTAAACAGGAAAACACCTAATCTTACCACTGAAACCCTAAGATCTACCCATCTACACGACATCAGGTTAGCTCCGGTCCTAAAAGACTGTCCTACTCTTGTCACAGTGTGGTTCTTGTCTCCAAATGGGCAGAACTAACTGCAGAAACACAAGAAAAATAGCCAATAAACGAATTCCACCACCATCTCCACATAAACAAGCTACATAGCAGTCCCAATATGACATAGAAGATAATGATCAAGCTAGATTAAAAGCATGACTGGTAAACCTGCTGAATGAAAAATTGGAAACCCTACATGGGGTTATCAGAGAGTGCAAAGCGGCCAACCAGAAGTTAATAGATGACTTCTTGGCCTCCACAAATAAAAAGGTAGAGGAACTCCAGCAGAGGGAGAAAGAATGTAATGAAAAGATAGGAACCTAGATTATGGAGTGGAAAGAAAAGTCTGATAACCAACTCCAGGAGGTAAGGCAATCTATTCAAGACTTGAAAGAGCACCTTAATAAAGAGCTGGGCACCATTAAGAAAGACCAGCAAGAAGGAAAGGAGTTAAACACCAAAGTACAAAGTCTTCAATCTAGAATGGAAGAAGCCGAAGAAAGAATATAGGTAGCTGAAGAGAGTTTAGACTCCATAGAGAAAGAGCACACCATTTTCCATAACAAAGTTAAGTATGACAGATCAATGCAGGAAATACAGGAAATGTTCAGAAAGCTTAATTTGAGAATAATAGGAATGCAAGAGGGGCTGGAGAGGGAAGCCAATGGATTAGAAATGCATTCAGCAAAATCCTAGCAGAGAACTTCCCAAATATACAAAAGGACACGCCCATACACATGCAAAAAACTTTTAGAAACCCAAATAGACCAGAATAGGACATCCCACCTCTACATTACAATCCATACCGCTCAATAGCCACTAAAGAAAGAATTCTTAAAGCTGCCAGGGAGAAGAGATCAATCACATATAAAGGTAACTCAATCAGAATTAACTCAGATTTCACAGAAGACACTATAAAAGCAAGAATGTCCTGGAAAGAGGTATGCCATGTCCTAAAGTCAAATAACTACCAACCAAGAATAATCTACCCAGCTAACCTCTCATTCACAGCAGAAGGACAAATAAAAACCTTCCACAGCACGTTAAATCTGATGCAATATACCGCTACCAAGCCAGCTCTTCAAAAATTCCTCAAAGAGTTTCTACGTATAGAAAATCAACTAGAACAGAATATAGTCAATGAAGCGGTCCACAAACACGGAAATATGTAATCACAAGAACAGCCAAGGCACAGCTTTCCCCCCCCCCAAAATTGGATAAAATGGTAGGGACAGACAAACACCTCTGTGTCTTAACCCTCAATATTAATGGTCTTAACTCTCCAATTAAGCGACATATATTGTCCAGTTGGATCAGAAAGCAAGATTCTTCTATCTGCTGCCTACAAGAGACACACCTTGCCCACAAAAATAAACATTCTGAAAATGAAAGGCTGAAATAAAATATATCAAGCAAATGGACCCCATAAACAGGCAGGATTTGCAATCCTAATATCAGATAAATAGACTTCAAATTAAAATCAATGAGAACTGATAAAGAAGGTCACTACATACTAATTAAGGGATCTCTTCTTCAGGAGGATATTATGATCCTAAATATCAACTCACCAAATAATAGAGCACCAAAATTTATCTAACAAACACTACTTTCACTCCAGTCTCACATAGATTCAAAGACATTAATTGTTGGGGAATTTAACACACCATTCCTTTCAATAGAGAGATCAATCTGGCATAAACTCAAGAGAGAAACCTCGGATCTTAAAATATGCATAGATCAACTAGACTTAACAGACATTTAATGAATATGTCACCTAGCAGCATCAGATTACACCTTCTGCTCAGCAACACATGGGACATTCTCCAAAATAGACATCATTCTAGGCCATTTAGCAAATCTGTCCAAATTTAAAAACATTGAAATTATGCCCCGTATTCTGTCAGACCACAAGAGAATAAAATTAGAACTCAACATCAAAAGCCACCAAAGGAAATACTGTAACACATGAAGGCTGAACAACACACTGTTGAATCATCAGTGGAAGGAAGAGATTAGAAAGTAAACACAACTGTTCATGACATTCAACAAAAATGAACACACAAATTACCAGCTTCTCTGGGAGAGAGAAAGGCAGTATTCGGGGGCAAGTTTATAGCTCTGAGTTCCTCCATTAACAAATTGGAGAGATCTGAAACTAAAAATTTAATGAGTCACCTAAAGCTCCTAGAAAAAGAACAAGCTAAACCCAAATTCAGTAGATGGGAACAAATAATTAAAATTAAATCCAAATTAAATAAATTCCATTTAAAGAAAAACTATAGAAAGAACTGACAAAACAAAGAGTTGATTCTTCGAAAAAATAAATAGAATTGACAGACCCTTACCAAATCTAATCAGAAAAAAGTAGTACACACCCAAATAAACAAACTCAGAGATTAGAATGGAAACATCACTGTAGAAATAGCCAAGATTCAGGGGCTGAGAAGGTGGCTCAGTGGTAGAGCGCTTGCCTTGCATACTTGAGGCCCTGGGTTAGATTTCTATGCACCACATAAGCAAAAAGAAAAAAGCCGGAAGTGGCACTGTGGCACAAGTGGAAGAGAACTAGCCTTGAGCTGAAGAGCTGAGGGACAGTGCCCAGGCCCAGAGTTCAGGCACCACGACCAGCCCCCCCCCCCCAAAAAAAGAAATAACCAAGATTCAGGATATACTAAGAGGATACTTCTCAAAACTTTATGCTAGTAAGTTTGAGAATCTTAAAGGTATGGACAAATTTCTAGCAAATATTGACATGCCCAAACTAAACCAAGATGATTTAAACCAACTTAACAGAGCCATATGAAGCATCAAAATAGAAGCAGCAATAAAAGACCTCCAACTTTTGCCAGGTGCTGGTGGCTCACGCCTGTAATCCTGGCTACTCAGGAGGCTGAGATCTGAGGATCACAGTTCAAAGCCAGCCTGGGCACAAAAGTCCGTGAGTCTCCAATAAATCTCTAGAAAAAACGGAAGTGATGCTGTGGCTCAAGCGGTACAGTGCTCACCTTGATCTGAAGTGTGCAGGGATAGCGCCCAGGCCCAGAGTTTAAGTCCCATGACCGGCAAAAAAAGAAAAACGACCCCCCACCAAAGAAAAGTCCAGGACTAGATGGATTTACATCTGGATTCTACAAAGCCTTCAAGGCAGAACTCACACCAATACTCCTCCATCTCTTCAATGAAATTAAAAGTAAAACATACCTACCACACTCTTTTTATGAATTCAGCATAATCCTCCTCCCAAAACCAGGGACTCATCAAAGAAAGAGCAGTATAGACCCATTTCTTTGATGAATTTCGGTGCAAAATTTCTCAATAAAATCTTGGCCAATCAACTTCAGCAACTCATCAAAAAAATCATACACTGAGATCAAACAGGATTCATTTCAGTGATGCAAAACTGGTTGAACCTAAACAAAATGATATAATTCATCTCATCAACAAGAGCAAGAATAAGAACCACATGATTATCTCAATAGATGTGGAAAAAACTTTCACAAGATCCAACACTTAAGATGAAGGCTCTGGATAAACTAGGAATCCATGGAACATTCCTCAATACAATAAAGGCTGTATTTGACAAATCTACAGCCAGGATTATACTTAATGGCAAAAAGATAAAACCATTTCCTCTAAATTCCGGGAACATGACCAGGATGTCCACTCCCTTCAGTCCTCTTCAAACTAGAATTAGAATGCTTAGCTAGGGCAATAAAAGAAGACGCTGACATAAAGGGGATCCAAATAGGGGAAAATGAAGTAAACTCTTCCTCTTTGCAGAAGATATGATCTTGTATTTACAGAAATATATAGATTCAACTCCTAATTACTTAAGCTGATCAGAAACGTTGGCAAAAAAGAAAGGTATAAAGTTAACCCTCAGAAATCAATAGCTTTCCTGTATTCCAATAATGAGAAGAGTGCAGCTGAAATTAGGAAAGCAACCCCTTTTACAATAGCCCCACAAAAGAATAAAATACTTAGGAGTTAAGTAAACCAAATGGATGAAGGACCTCTATGACAAAAACTTTAAAAACTTAAAAAAAAAGAAATTAAAGGAGAACTAAGTGGAAAAACCGCCCATGCTCCTGGATTGGGAAGATTAACATCGTGAAAATGGCAATACTGCCCAAGGCTACCTACAAATTCATTACGATACCTATCAATATCCCAACTTCATTCTTCAATGAAATAGAGGAAGCAATCCAGAAATTCATATGGAACAATAAAAAACCCCGAATAGCAAAAACAATCCTTAGTTGAAAGAGCAGCACTGGAGGAATATCAATTCAAAATTTCAAAACTCTAATAAAAAGCCACAGCAATCAAAACAGCTTGGTACTGGCACAAGAACAGACCTGAGGATGAATTGTTTAGGACTGAAGACCCAGAAATGAACCCACAGACCTATAGCTACCCAATCTTTGATAAGGGTGCTAAAGAAATTGAATGGGGGCTGGGAAGGTGGCTCAGTGGTAGAGTGCTTGCCTTGCATGCATGAGGCCCTGGGTTCTATTCCTCAGCACCACATAAGCAGAAAAAAAGCCAGAAGTGGTGTTGTGGTTCAAGTGGTAGTGCTCTAGCCTTGAGCTGAGGAGCTGAGGGACAGCCCTTAGTTCAGGCCCACAAATGGACTCCCCTCCCCCCCAAAAAAGAAATTGAATGGAAAGGAAAAACAGCTTTTTCAGTAAATGGTGTTGGTAAAATTGGTTAAAAATTTGTAGAAAACTAAAGATAGGACCGTATATAACACCCTGCACCAGAATCATCTCCAAATGGATCAAAGACCTCTAAAGAAAAGCAGAGTCCATGAAAACATGACAGGAAGGAATAGGAGAAACTCTAGGGTTCTTTGGCACAAGCCAAAAGTTTCTTAATAGAAACCCAGAAGCACAACAAATCAAAGAAAGTTTAGGCAAATTGTATTGCATCAAACTGCAGAGCTTCTGCAAGGCAAAAGACATAGCTCGCAAGATCAACAGAAATCCCACGGACTGGAGGAAAATCTTCACTAGCCAAACAATGGACAAGGGTCTCATGTCTAAAATATACTTGGAACTCAAAAAACTAAATCTCCTAAAAACAAATCCTCAAACAACTGCCCAATTAACAAATGGGCTAAATACGTAAAGAGAGACTACTCTGAAAAGGAAATAAGAATAGCCAATAGACACATGATGAAAAGCTTAGCTCCTCTAGCCATAAAAGAAATACAAATCAAGATAACGCTGAGATTCCACTTCATCCCAGTTAGAATGGCTCTAATCAGGAAATTTAGTAACAGATGCTGGAGGCCATGTGGCTAGAAGAGTACCCTACTGCATTGTTGGTGGGAGTGTAAACTTGTTGAACCTCTCTGGAAATCAGTATAGAGGTTCCTCAAAAGACTCCACATTGCAGGGCGCTGGTGGCTCACGCCTGTAATCCTACTTACTGAGGCTGAGATCTGAGGATCGTGGTTCAAAGCCAGCCCGTGCAGGAAAGACCATGAGAATCCTATCTCCAATAAACCACTAGAAAACTGGAAGTGGCGCTGTAGTTCAAGTGGTAGAGCGCTCGCCTTGAGCTGAAGAGTTGAGGGACAGAGCCCAGGCCCAGAGTTCAAGCCTCACAACCGACAAAAAAAAAAAAAAAAGACTCCACATAGAGCTCCATTATGGCCCAATCACAAACAGGGTAATACCAAAGCTACCAGCACAATCATGTTTATCACAGCATTATTTACCATAGCTAAGATAGGGAACCAGCCCAAATGCTCCTCAGTATATGAATGGATCAAGAAAATGTGGCATAAATATATACAATGAAATTCTATGCCTCCATCAGAAAGAATGACATTGCCTCATTTGTTAGGAATTTGAAAGACTTGGAAAAAATTATATTAACTGAAGTAAGCCAGGCCCAAAGAAACATAGTCTCCAAGGTTTCCCTTGTTTGCAATTACTAGCACAGGTCTAGAACAAACAGAGAAGTTCAAAGGCTATGTACACACGAACACATGAGATAATGTGAAGCAAAATGTACCCCAAGACAGGGACACAGTGGTTTTTTCTTTATTGCTAGTGTTTTATAATGTACTTAAAATGCACTAAGTGAATCTTTTGTTTCTTTTGTATGTTCTTCCCTGCCTGAGTAACCCCTGTTTTCACTGGATCTGATACTGGTGTTCTGCACCTTGTACATACATTTTTGTAATTTGGTGAGTGAAAAGGATATTGGGGAATGTTTAAATGAGGATGCAGGCTGACCCATTGTGATGACAAGATGTACAGGACACTATGTCAGAAAACGAACTTTACAATGTAGGGGGGGTCAGGAGGTGTTGGGGAGGGGGAGGAAAGTGATGGTAGAGGGAAACCAAAGGAAGAGTTAAATGCTTGCTATGGAATGTACTCATTACCATACTTATGTACCTGTAACCCCTCTCTACAACATTTTTATTATAAATATACATATATATTCGCATATATATGTACCTACATACATATATTCTTTTAAAGAAAATAACTTTACAACTTCAGCGGGGGAGAGGGTTTTGTTGTAAAGGTGGGAAGGAAGGAGTGGTAGGGGGAAAACAAAGAGGAGGCAACAATGCTCAATAGGAAATGCACTCATTGCCTTGTTCATGTAACTGTACCCCTATGTACAGCATTTTTACAATAAAGAACTTACAAAAAATAATTCATGATTCAAAGCAAGCCCTAGCAGGAAAGACTGTCAGATACTGATCTCCAACTAACCACGAGAAAACGGGGAGTGGCACTGTGGCTCAAGTGGTAGAGAGCTTGGCTCGAGATGAAATTTAACCCAATGACCAACAAAAAGAAAAAAAAAATGAAAGCACCAAACAACCTGAAGATGTTGTCCAGAATAATGAGTGGGGCATAATGGAATTACATGACTTAGTCACTTGCAACCTAGTTTACCAGGGGAGATAGTGGGTGATTTGTGTGTATACCAAATCCTGCAAAATTATTTTACTCTTTCCCAAGTAGGGAGGAAGGGAGGAATGGAGGAGGGGAGAAAGAGTTTGTTTGGCCTTGCCTTTTGGTTCAGTGATTGCCTTCTGGAGTCAAATTCAGAGAAATTCCACTTGTAATCCTACTTACATGCCGGGCAAAGAAGTCATTCCATGGAAGTGGTCTGTGTCCTGTCCTTGGCCAGGTCCCAACCACCACTGGGTAATCCAAGTCCCAATTCAGGACCAAGATGCCTTGAAGACAACTGATCCACTGGGCAGGTGGACCTAACCACGGCCAGAAAAGACAGAAAGTACCATGCTCAGGGCAGCACCGGAGATCTAGACTGGGCAGAGATTTTTTGTGATTCTCATTTTGTATTACCACTTTGATTCTACAAAATAAACTATGGATTTTAACTTTCTTCCCTCCCTTTGGATAAAACTCACAAAAACCTTGTCTTTAGCTTTTAAGACACTTAACTCTTAGGTCTGGCCAATCATTTCCAGGATAGTGAATTACTTAATTGTATTTTGAACACATAAAACATGCATATAAAACTAGCATATTTCGATCTTATGAGAAAACAGCCTTGTTCTTCTCTGGTGTTATGACTAGTGTGATAATGCTCACTCAGGTTTATATCATTGTGCAATCATTGTTCCATTTTGTTCAGTAAACAGCTTTTCAGGACAGGAGAGCTGTGAGGGGAGAATATGGGATGAATATTTTATCTGTACTTCTTGTGGCCTGGGAAGAGCTTCTCAGAATGTTTGCAAGAGGAAATAGGACTCCATATAGACCGAATATAGAAAAAGATACACACCTTCAGTGCCACAGAAGGACAAATAAGAAAACTCATCCAGGCTCAGAGCAAAGCAACATGATGGGTTGTTTAGGTGCGTGAAAATTTGTGGATTGTCTTTTGTACCATAGAGAGATCATTCAATGCTGGCATTTACAATATGTTTCAGGACTCATATCTGTTTAGGTCTGTTTTCTCTGAAGCATCTTTGATAGTGACAGAAAGGAGAATGTAACAATGGCACCTAACTATGTTCTCTGAACCAGATTTTATCTCTTTCCCGAAACAAGTTAGGGTTGTAATGAATGACTTGGATTTCCGGAGAGAAATTCATGTGTATTTCTTGTTTCTATTAAAGTTATCAAATGAATAACCTTAAATTTGTAAGATGTTATTATAACAAATATGAGATAATGATTTTTATGTTACTAGGATGCACCCAGTTTCCTTTTAGATAGAAAATATTTGGCTGGCTTCTAACTACAATCTTTGCATCTCAGCCTACAGAGTACCTAGGAATGTAGGCATCAGTCACCTCTCCAGTCTGAGACAAATATTTTTGGTAAGGAAAATCACTATGATATGGAACATGAGGCATGAAGAATGTAGACTAAAAAGGAGTATTTTGAAAGCATTAACTAAACTGAACTTATCACAAACTTACTGTCTTCAGTGAGGAGAAAAATGAGAAATAAGTTACAAAGGCAGAAAATTGGAGACTAAAGCGAAGTTAGTGAATATTTCTTTATTATCAGAGCTACTAAAGATTTCTTTTTAGAAAAATTCAGCTTGATATAGTGGTACATGCCTACAATTCTAACTACTTAAGAGCTAGACAGTGGAAAGTATAGGAGGTTTGCTGTTTGTATGGTAAAAATGTGATACAGGTACATTAATATTTAAAACAAACTGGTGCCACATGTTTATAAGAGAGGCAAAAGTAGGAGGATAATGGTTTGAGGCCAGTCTAGGCAGTTAATAAGAAACTATCTGAAAAGAAATCTAAAGCTCAACAAAGAGCTAGGTGTATGGATTAAGAGCAATTATCCAGGAAGGTTAAGACCCTGAGTTCAATCCCTTCTCCTGAAAAAAAAGAAGAGACAAGAAAAAGGAAAAAGATTATGATACAATTTTCAAGATATTTTCTATGCATTTTTTGGCTACAATTTCCTTCTTCAATTGTCTTAAAAGTTTTGTGAAGTCATTTACACAGAAGAATACCATTATTTGGGGAATTCACAGGAAATTCTTTTCAACTCGTTTTGTTACAGAACAACTCTGTAAATCCGAGTTTGATGAGCTCAAAAGGAGAGGTAATGGTTTCATGAAAATGCACTTCATAGCTATGCGTCAGAATGTGAGGAATGATTGAGTTGGTTTTATATCAATTTTAAAAATTAGGGTAAATTCTTTTAGAATTTGGGATACACTTTTAAGCTAAATTTTTAGACAGTAAAATTATGGTTGATATTTTGTTAAAAGCTGTAAGACAATTGTTTCATAGATTTTTATAGAAGCTATTCAACAATTGTTGGATAAATTCCAACAATGCAAATGTGTGTTCTGTTTCATCTGATGGTGTTACATATCTCATCATCTAGGGTTAGGAGGATGTTGTCTTCATTTTCAAAATACAGAAATGGAGGCAAGAGGAGACTTCATGTGTTTCTGAAGGCTGATGTGTAAATGACAACTGAGACTGAGCAGAAACCAGAATCCATGGCTCAAATTCAATTCATGATTTGGAAACGCCGTGAATATACTAACACTTAAAATTTTTGTGCTAGCTGAGTGACATTGGACATGTTTCTTAGAGCTGTCATGTGTTGTTTTATTCCTGTAAACAGGTAAAAATATTGGTGTTTCTAGAAATAAAGAATCTACCTTTTGTAAAGTGTTATGCACAGAACATGAAATAAAAATTCCATGAATTCTGAAGTTCTTTATGCATTTTTGAAAATTATTATTGGAAGAATCAAGATAGTAAAATTATTTACATTCCTTACATTCCAGAAAACAATATCTGAACACATTTCAGAAGAATTTCTATAAAATTCTTGTAATATATGGGTTTTGGATGTGCTTATTTGCCTTCTCTCTGTATCTTCTTAATTGTGTTATTTATTGTCTTATTCGTGTGTTTAAGAGTCCTTTATATATATAAATAAAAGCTATTTTTGAAGAACTTTATATTTTTCTTCATTATATTAGCAAAAATGCCTGCTATGTGTTTGAATACAAATGGATGGCATCTTTGCCTGACTTCAGAACAACGGGGAATATTTTCATTGTAATGCAGTACTCTTTATCAGGTCAAGAAAGTTCCCATATAATAATTTTGACAAAATTCACCATTCTGCTATTTTGAAAAGTGAAGATTTATTTTAGGGTCACAGCAGGGAATTGCCCTGTGACCTGTCTCCTCTACGGGCATGGAACCCTTATTTGCAAACTGTTAATCATACTAGAAGTAATTTTTGCTTATAGGACTATTAAATTTTTGGCCTATGTACTCAGGATGTTTTGCCAGGAAAAAAATACTCACATAGAAATTAGATCATCACAACTCTTTAAATTGGCATTAGCAATACATATTTGTATTCTTGATGTGCCATATCACAAACTGTGTTTGTGACAGAATAAATATAAGTGGATCACCTAGAATCTGGGTATGGTTAGTAAACTTTTAGAGAATTTTCTCATACTTTCAGACCTTTCATAAACATAATTAAGACAAACCAAATGAGGTGGTTTATACCTATAATCCTAGCTACTCTGCAAATGGAAATATGAATAGTCACTGTTCAAGGTCAAGCTGGAAGACATACAAGAGACCTTCTTCTCAAACAATAAAAGCTGGGTGTGTAAATGTGTGGCTGTCATCCTACCTATGTTGGACATACAACTAGGAAGTTCACTACCCAAGTATCCTAGGAATAAACAAATGCAAGGTTCTATCTCAAAAATAATTGAAGCAAAAAGTGCTGGATGTGGAATGAATTAAGTGGTATGGTGACTGCTTGGCAAATGCCAGGCTCTGAATTTGAATCCAAGTATTTACCAAAAAATTAAAATTAAACAATATGAATTAATTCTCTGAACTTCTCACTTAGTGTAATTATCATATGTATTCTCCAAATAAACTTGTAGTGAAGGCAGAGAATTAAATAATCCAGATCAATATAAAACTCCAGAATCATAGAATGGCTAAGATTCAGCTTTGTGATCATTCAAAGTCTGGATCTTATTGTTCTTAGATCCACAATCTTATAGGGAAAGAAAAGAATGTATATGTACAGTACATTCATTTACTCCCTTCATCCAGTTTCACATATCAAAATTCTATCTCAAATGTAAGGTTATAGAAGTGGGCCTTTGTGTGTACACGGATGGTAATTAAGTCATGCAAGCAAAACTTCATGAATTGGATTTAAATAAACAAAACCAAATAGATTTCACTCCTGAACTTTAAAACAGGGCCTCACTCAGAAATAAAAAATCCTGACTATGCTGGCATTGTAATCTTGGACCTACACGCTCCAGAATGGAGAAATAAATTTGTTGTTTATAAGCAATTCAGTGTCTGGTAATTTGTCATCATACGTCAAAAGGACTGACAGTAAGCCAGCTGAAAAGGACTGTTGTGGTTTCTTTCTTTCTTTCTTTCTTTCTTTCTTTCTTTCTTTCTTTCTTTCTTTCTTTCTTTTATTTTTTCTTTCTTTCTTTCTTTCTTTCTTTCTTTCTTTCTTTCCTTTCTTTCTTTTGGTTGTGCAGCCTCAAATCTGGGCCAAGGCACTGTCCCCCAGTTCTTCAGCTGTAGACCAACGCTCTATCACTTCAGCCTAGGCCCCAAATCTGGCTTTTTCTGATTATGTGGTGCTGAGGAATTGAACCCAGGGCCTCATGCTTGCAAGGCAAGCACTCTACCAATGAGCCACCTTCCCAGCGCCAGTTTCTCTATTTTATTTTTCCATCTTTCCAGAGTCCTTCTGATATTGAAAAATGCTAAAGCTCCATAGAGAAACGTTCTAAAAATGCTCTTTTGTCCAATTCTGACTTCACAAACTTTGGAGTGTAAGGAATGACATCAAGTACCTGAGAGACCTAAGACAGGACACTTCATCGTCTTACACTTTGCTCATCAGCACCTAGTACAAATTTACACTGTATAAACAAATCAACTAATAGTAGTTATAATAAATTTTAAAATGCATAGCCAGAAAACACTTTATGAACACTCTTGCACTGTATTCTCATGGCTTCCATGTCCAAAATAGGAAACTGAGGTTTAAAGAGAGGTTGCAAAACTGGTATATTGGTTCATTTAAACTCAGACTGATCTATAATCATACTTAGGCTAACATACTATGTGCACTTATTTTTCTGTTCACAGAATTTTTTTCAAGTTCTACACTCTTATATGCTACCATGATATCTTTATCCTGGGTGCTTTACCGGTACCCCATGTCATATCAGCTGAAGTTGATACATCTGTTCCCACTCAGATAAAACAGCTGAGAATTGGGCAACGGTACTTTTAAAATCTCCCATGCAGTAATAATGTGTAATTAACAGTATGAAATCCTGGGCTAGAGAAGAAAACTTGTAGACAGGCACCAGTGGCTCAAGCATGTAATCCTAGCTCGTCAGGAGGCTGAGATCTGAGGATCATCATTCAAAGCCAGCCCAAGCAGGAAAGTTCATGAGATTCTTATCTCCAATAAACCACTAGAAAACGGAAGTGGCATTGTGGCTGAAGTCGTAGAGCCCTCACCTTGAGCTAAAGAGCACAGGGAAAGCCCCCAAGCCCAGAGTTCAACCCCGTGACCAACCAAAAAAAAAAAAAAAAGAGGAAGAGAATAAAACTTCTATGATGATACTAGGCCTACCTCACAAATCTTTCTTGGTCTCTTCCTTCCTTCATTTTTATTACTGGGGATTGAACCCAGGGCCCTGTGCATATTAAGATAGTGCCATAACACCAAGCTTTATGGCCATTTCCATCTCTCCAATTTCACTCTCCAACTCACCTTGTTCCTGATACCTTACATTCCTTGGGCATAATATTTGGAGAATACCGAACTTCCTAAGTTTTTCATCATTTTACAGAATATTTGTTTTCTCCCTTCCTATGTATCAAGACACTGTGCAGAAAGGATATTTTTCAACTCCCCAGGCAGAGTTCATATATCATTACATTTATAATAACAACTCACTTAAATAATTGTTTGTCTTCTTCAGAATATTAGTAGACCCATGTTGAATCCTAGATTTTATATAAACAGGAATAGAATTCTCCTTGTGTTATTTTACTCTTTTTGACTTGGTCAAATTTTCCTGATTTTGTAGGAAAGGTTTTTCTGCATGAATAATTTTCAGGACATTTCTGCATATTGTGTATAATAAAATTAAGAGATTTCCAGCCAAAGCAAACAACTCAAAATTCTAAAGCTTAATGACGGTACTCTGGGTTCCTGTGTCCTTGGCACTGCATTTGGCATCTTGGTATTACAAAAATAGACAATCTATATTGAAAGTTGCTGTCTTTTTGGTTTCCCCTTTTCAGCCATATGAAGCATTTAAGGTGTATAGCAAGTAAACTGTGGGAGTATGAGCTGGTAATCTTTTAAAAATATTTTTTATTGTAAAATATTGTATAGAGGGGTTACAGTTACATGAGAAGGTAATGAGTACATTTCCCGTTGAGCATTGTTACTCCATCCTTTGTTTTCCTCCTACATTCCTTTCTCTAACTCTTCCCTAACTCTTCTTTCTCTGTATCCCGAAGTTGTGAAGTTCATTTTCAACATAGTGTATTGTACATCTCATTGTTACAATTGGTCAACCACTATCCTTGTTTCAGCATTTTGTTATCCTTCCCCTCCCCAAATTAGAAAAATGTATATACAAGATGCAGGGAACTGGAATCAAATACAGTGACAACAGAGGATATATGAGTTGGTAATGTTTAGCCTTCAAATTCCAAAACAAAAATAAGCAATGAAAGATCAAATTTGTTCATAAGGGTAATCTCTGCCTTCCAAATGATGCTCTGATTCTTCCATTAAAATAAAATCCTGTTCCAGGCTGAAATGCAGATACCCGTGGAAATGATGACATTAAGTTGCTATTATTTAAATATGCCTTCCTATTAATGAAATACCATGGAAAAGGTCTTTACAAAAACTGGATGATAGCAAGAGTCATTTCAGACAAAGTTTATAGTGGGTAAGGTGGGTAAAAGTTACAAAATTGGAACTACATGTTGGGAAAAAGAATAACTTCACAGGGAGGAGTAACTTACTGTTTAGATGAGCCAAGTTAAGATGGATCATTATGTAAGAAGAAAGTTTGTATTTGGTTCTTTCTAACTAGCAGATACTTGTCTATAAAAACTGAATACTAGAGTGAAAAATCCAAAAGAACTTTGATGATACATATAATATTTTGGAGACAACAAAGATTTTCAGTAATAAAAACAGTTCAATTAATTATGGAATTTATAAACACTGGACTCCTATGTAATCATTATAAGTGATGTTCTTAGAACAGTATGAAATTTCTAAGGATGTTATTGGGTAGGAAATATATGCATGATACAATGAGATGAAAAGTCAAAGTATAAAGTAGGCTCACACCTGTAATCCTACGTACTCACAAGGGTGAGATTTGAGGATCATGGTTCAAAGCCAGCTCCCGGAGAAAGTCCATTCAACTACCAAAAGGCCAGAAGTGGAACTGTGGCTAGCACTGAGGTAGAAAAAACGCAGAGAACAATGTGCAGGCCCTGAATTCAAACTCCAGTTTTGGCAATAAACAAATGAATAATCAAACAGATATATGAACCCAAATTGTAGGCATATATATATATATATATATATATATATTTATATATATATGTATATATATAAGCATATATGCAAGGCAGAGGAGTATAACCATGATGTTCCAATGTTCACATTGTGGAGATCCAGGATGTGAACAACACAAAAACTTACTTAATGGAAATCAAAAGTGACAATATGTTGGAAATGATCTGTACAACTTGGGCGGTGGGATTGAGAGAGCCAGGGAAAGAGGAAGGAAATGAGGGAGGGTGTAACAAGTTACACAAGAAATGTTATAACTGCTTTAATTATGTAAGTGTAACCCATCTGTATATAACCTTGACAATAATATAAAAATTACAAAAAACAAAACAAAGCTTTTATTTATGATATTATATTTAAAAGTATATTTTAAAAGAATTATAGGCATGTTTTAAATTTCTAATGCATTGTCCCACTCTACGGGATTATACTGGAATATTGGAAGAATTACTTACACATGAGTCCATGAGTAAGGACCCCAATAAAAATTCCACAAAAAAATGTAAACATGGACCAAAGGGTCCTAACCATAATACCTTACCTCTGTAGCAAATCACACAATCTCCCAAATCCTCATAATTTAATCATGATGTTGAACCAAAGTCTCCATTTGTAGAAATACATACTTGCAACAAGGATGAAAAAGGCACCAAGAGCCAAAGTAATGATACACAATTTTAAGAAGATTACATATTAAAGGAATGTGTCCCACAAATTTCCAACGCTAAATCTGGGAAAGTCAGTTATCTTTGTCATACTAATAAAAAAGCACAAATAAAAGCTAACTGTGGGAATCAAAAAGGTTGTCTGAGAACAGGTGTTCATTGTGATAGCAAAGCAACTCCAGTGTGAATTATTATGTCTCTCCTTGTCTTATTCCCACCTCATTCTTGAATTCTGAAGGTCAGATTCTGGGGAGCCAGTTCTCTTAGCTCCAGTAATTAACAAAAGGTGGTTGGAGATACAATTTTTTCACATAGTTCATGGATTCTTTTTCTTTATTAAGCTTTCTGAGTAATAATGGGACTATAAAACACAAGAAAGTCTTAAGTTTTCCACTAATTTTTAAAATGCCTGCTGTAAGAAGAATCAAAATTAATGAAAAAAACAACTCAGACCAAGGGTATCGCCTATTCTGTCTTGTAATGTTTTCAGGGTGTCTGCTTTGACTCCGGGGTCTTTGATAAATTTGGAGTTGATTGAATGACATTGTCCCATTTGTTAGGAAATGGAAAGACTTGGAAAAAATTATATTAAGTAAAGTAAGCCAGGCCCAAAGAAACATAGGTCCCATGGTTTCCCTTATTTGCCATAACTAGTACGTGTCTCAGACAGGCAGAAACTGTCAGATAAGTTGATCTTAGGTGAAATGAACCCAAGATAAGTACTGAAATGCTTTTTCTTTCTTGTTATTGTTTTTAACATAATTAAGATGATTCCTTTGTTGTTTTGTATGTCCCCTCCCCTGGTACAATACCTGTTTTCACTGTTTTTGATGTTGGTATAGTATGTGGGGGGGAAGGGAAAAATTGTTTATTAGCGTTTCAAGTGGACTCATTGCAACAATGAGA
The DNA here is from genome assembly GCF_019054845.1 of Dipodomys spectabilis. NCBI lineage: Eukaryota > Metazoa > Chordata > Mammalia > Rodentia > Heteromyidae > Dipodomys > Dipodomys spectabilis. The sequence continues at coordinate 177,708 of NW_024870989.1, forward strand.
TGTACAAGACGTTATGTCAAAAAACGACCTTTACAACTTTGGCACAAGGGGAGGCATGGGGGTGGAGAAGGGGGAGATGAGAAGGGATCATAAGGGAAAACAAAGGAGGAGGTAACAGTGCTTGATAAGAAATGAACTCATTACCTTGCTCATGTAATTGTAAAACCTCTATACGGTATTTTCACAATAAAAAATGTAAAAAAAAAAAACCCTCAGAAACCATATAAAGATATTTGTGGCGTACTGATACCAGGCAAAATTAAAATGTCATGTGTAAATACCAAATGACATTTACAAGCACAGATCCTAATTCTTCTGTGAGCTAATGTGATAATTACACATTTATATTTTCCAACCAAATCCCCATTGAGAATACCACAGCCAATTCCAATCACAGAAGCAATGCTGCAAAGAATTGCTAAATTTTTCATCTATTCATTCCTAGAGTTGAGAGAGTTGATTCTGCTGACGTTGACTGTTTGATCCTCCTCCTCCTCACAAATAAATGTGCCTATGTAGAACAATTTATATCTATAGCTTAACTTGATGGGTTTCTAGAATTTCTGGTCTGATCTTCAGTCTGAGTACCAGCTATGGAGCATATGTAGTTTAGGAAGATAGACTATTTCTTAACAAGCAAAAACACACTCTAAAACAGTTTTAACAAAAACATATTTGATAATGGAACTATTCTATATATGCGTTGTCTAAGAGACTAGCCACTGGCTATATGTGGCTACAGAATCTCAAACGTTAATAGTGTCTGAGAAATTAATCCTTCCAATTTCAGTTAAATGAAATTTTAAATAATGAGATTCATCTACTCTGTTAACTGGACAGTGCAGTTTTCAAATAAGGCAGCTGAAGTTCTCACAAAATGGTGATAACATATATCCAAGTGAAGAAGATTCTATTGGATACTAACTGCATGCCTCTGAATTATGTGAGCTTTTATGTCTTATAGAATTCAGTCATCACTCACCTCGTTTGACAGCTGGGAAGAAAGGGGTAGGAGATATACATAAGCTACGTGGGTTACTGAAAATTGTTCCTTGAAGATGAGGATTGTGCATGAATCTTTTCTATATTTAGCAGACAGCAAAGTGTGTAGAATCCTGTAGGAGGTAGAAATATAATGTTTTTTTTTCATTATGTCAAAGAGGTGCTCTGTTTATGAAAATGGGAGAGAAGTGAGACAGGTGAATTCTATACATATACAAAAAATATATACAAAATTTGCTACATTCTATTCCATGATAGGCCCTGGAATGAACTTTGGTTCTTTGCACATACTATAGATATTTACACACTAAAAAACAGTAATGTAATCCTTTAATACTGTTAAAATATGTAAACTATCTTCTTAAAATATATTCGTGGACCTATTTTTTCCTTAATTTCTTCCACACCTGCATTAAGAAATGTCTCTAAAAGAAAAACTTTTAGATGTGTAAAATTTGAACTCCATCTATTTCTTTTGTTGAATTGTACTCTATGTAGGACTGAAATCCCTATTTCATCTTAAGGCTTAGAGCTAGAAAAAGAATAAGTATTCTCAACAAATTGACAAGCCTCATTTTTAAGGAGAGCTATGTACTTATTAGGAGAAATATGTATCTGTCTTTGTAGCTAGGAATCTTCAAGATACAAAAGAAAAAGAATAATTTCATGGCAGTCTCAAGTATTTGCATACCTTCAAGTGAACACTAGCTGCTCTATATTCTATAGTATATTTGCAAGAATATTTTCATAAGCTACTTCTAAGCTATTGTCATCCTCCAGAGTAAAGTTCAGGTATGCCTATGTCTCATTATATAGATTGTACTTGCTCAAAGTCAGAACCTATTGTTTGTATAGGTTTCACATGGCTATCTTTACTTCACTCCGTGGCACTGAGGGCTGGGAGATTCACTTCAAATATATAAATACACACACATACCCACACACATCTCACTGGCTTTCACTATTGTCGTACAAATTAACTCCTTTTTGCCTCTAACCCAAGAGTATCATAAATCTTCTAGCATACACGAAAATGTGACAAGTTCATTATTAACTTGCAAGTAGGTTATATCTCTAGCTTCACACAGTTCTAAATACTCATAAGAAGAAAAATATATATCTAGAGTTACAAAGCTCTCAATTTTCATCTTATTTGCCTGGAAGAGGCAACAGTGCTCGATAGGTAATGTACTCATTACTTTACTCATGTAACTGCAACACCTGTACAGCATTTTTACAATCAAAAACGTACAAAAAGGAAAAAAAGTGAAATTGGATGTCACGTATTTCCATTAGGACTAACTAAATATAGGGGCTTTAAGTTTCTACAGGTTTTAAGGACCTAGTAAGTTTTGGATATGCCCCAAGGCCATTACTAAAAGTTGAGGGACAGAGATCCAAAAGTGGAAGTAGATAGGTGACCATAGCATAATTTTGTATCTTTAGTTCACTGTTACAATAACAGGGGTACAAATCAATATGATGGTTTGTAGATACAGGACCAGAAGACATACTGGAAACTGACATCAGAGTAGGGTCATTCATTGTGGAAAAACACAAATCGGGAGGCAACAAAGGATGCAATCAACAGTGTCTATAAAACAACACAGAATGGTATAAAGTCAAAGTGTTAACCAGCCCACGAAGAAGGTGTTTAACATCATTAATCACCAGAAACTGTTAGTCAAAATAATGAAGAAAATTACCGCTTCATATGAATTAGGTAGGATACCTACAAGAAAAGAAAATAACAATGTTGACAAAAGTGTGGTAAAATTGGAACTCCTCTGTGGGAAACAGTAGAGCATCTCTTCAAACAATTTAAAACAGGATTATTCATACTTGTCATCCTAACCACTCAGAACAGGGGCTGAAATAAAAGGATAGTGGTTCACAGCCAGCCTGGGCAGAAAACGGGAAGTGGATCTGTGGTTTAAAGTGGTAAAACACTAGCCTTGAGGAAAAGTTCAGGGACAGTGGCCCTGACCTGAGTTCAAGCCCCATGACAGAAAATAAAAAAAGAAGAAAAGAGAATTTTCATATGATCCAATTACTCCATTTCTGGCTGTATACTCTAAAGATCTAAAAGCAAGGTCTGGAAGAGATCCTTGTACTCTCATATTCATTTTGTACAATACTCAAAACCTGAAGGCAATCCAAGTGGCCATGAACTAATGAATAGCTAAGGCAAATGTGATTTATACCCACAGAAGTATATTATTTCAACTTTAAATAGAATTATGTTTTGACAACTGCTATATTATGCATGAATCTTTGGGACACTGTGCTAAGTGAAATAAGCCAGTCATAAAAAGATCTAATATTACATGATTCTACTTATATCAGTTATATAGAACAGTCAAATTGATAGAGACAGGAAGCAAAATCGTACTTGATGCATATCTTGAAGCAGAGGAGAGTGGAAAATTGTTTTACTGAATATACAATTTGAATTTTGGAGGATGAAAAGTGTGAACACTGATCTTATACAATATTGTAAATGTACTTACTACAACTATGCTGTATTCTTAAAATGACTAAAATAATAAAAGAAAAACCTGGGAGAGGAGAAGGAGAATGTTGAAGAGGTAAGTATAATCAAGGGACATTGTATGCCTATGTGGATATATCAAAATCAAATACACTTATTTAACTAGGTAAAGCTAATACAGAGTTTAAAAAAGAAAATATATTTTAAGTTATTTGCATTTGAACACAATTATTGAAAAAAAGAAAAAAACAACAACAAGATGGGAAACAATTTAAATTGTCAGAATTCTATAAACCTGTGTTCAAAACTATATCTCATTTAAGTGTGTGAGGTTTTTTTTTTGGGTGGGGTGCTCCCGTCATGGGTCCTGAACTCTGGGCCTGGGCACTGTCCCTCAGCATTTCAGCTCAAGGCTAGTGCTCTACCACTTGAGCCACAGCACTACTTCTGGCTTTTTTTTGCTTCTGTGGTGCTGGGAAATCAAAGCGAGGGCCTCATGCATGCAAGACAAGCACTCTATCACTGAGCCACCTTCCCAGCCCCTGTGAGGTTGTTTTTTAAACATGTTTTTGTTAGTATTATCTTTAAGTAGTTGTACAAACAAGTTCCCATTCTGCACAACAGTATATGAATACGATGTATCTGACAACATAATCATCCATCCCTCTCAACCCAATCCTTCTCCCACTTTTAAAAAAAATTGAGATAGGTGATTACATAATACTCACATAATTCACAGCATTGTGGAATCATGATACTTAGTAAAAGTCACAAACATATTTTAACCATACAAAGAAAATTATCATTTTCATGGTCTATAAAGTTTGTGAATTCTATGAGCTTTGACAATACCAACTATTTCTTCCATATCAGGTGATGTTTACATTTCTTGCCTTTTGTATAGTGTAGATTATTCCCGCTTTCCCTCTTTTTCCTCCCTTCCAATCACTGTCTTTGGATTGCTTAGTTCTTTTCCTTCTATGACCAGTGGAGCTGATGGGCCTCTTGTTGTATGTTGTTCTGTTTTCCACTCATTGTGTTCCTCACTCTGGCTTCCCTCCATTGAGTGCACATTTTTTTTAATGTAATGAGAGTATGCTCAGGGAAATCACCCCGTTAGTTCAAAATAGATTGTCATTGTGCCTTAATTTGGATGTTTTCATACACATTTTCAATATATAATAGCATATATAGCATATGAAATATGTTTCTTCTTTTTCTTATGCTTGAATGCAGTTTCTAGTTGCAGATAAAATGCATCAACTATTCCTCATACAAAATAGTAAAACATTACACACGAGTTCTAGAGCCCTTGATATACATAGCAAAACATCTCAGGTGCTTACCATAATATCCAACCTTCTTTCTGAATCAATAGATTTAACTAAAGTCTAGGGTAAGTAAAATAGTGATAGCATTTCCCAATAGTGATAACATTTAGATAATACAGATAAAAATGCTACCTGATAGCATCTAGGATATTGCTTTAAGATCAGTCCACACATGTTCTGTATTTCTTGATTTTCTTCTTTCTGTTCCTTCATCTCACTTCCTGGAACTTGGAAGTGATTACTGGCAATTTAGGGGTCACTTTGGGCCAAGACAGTGAGGGCTATATCCTAATGCTGGGGTATGCCTCCATCTTCTTGAAATCTTCATGCCTGTACTGTCTTCCTCTGGGCTTTCAACAGATAAGAGACTAAACCATTACTAGTTGCATTTTTATGATCATTTGAGTTCTCCTATCTTTAAGATACTTACACTGTGGATTGAGATGCACTCACAGAAAATACATAGTATTGCATATATGTGTGTGTATATATATATATATATATATATATATATATACATATACATATATATTCCTTTAAGTAGTTGTAGCAAGGGTCATCATTCAACAAGTCAGAAAGTAAATACAATGCAGCTTGATCAATATCACTCCTTTTATCATTTTTCTTTCATTTGTTCATCAAAATGTCATTACCAGTTTCTTCTCTTCCTCTTGTTCTGAGATAGAAATTGATCTATTCTAAAGACAAAGGATATGCTTCCTTCACTAGCTAGATCACATTCACTGACTTTTGCTTTCTTAAAAACTGCTTAACTCCTGCAAGAAGGAATTGAAGGCTGCCAGACAGGAAGGATTGAGTGTAAGGTGTGGGAAGTGTTCTCATACTCTGCATCTAGAGGGCTAGTAAACATGTTGATCTGCTCAATGCCTCAAGCAATTCAGAAAGTGGCTTGCATTTTCTAAAACCTAAATCTAAACTTTCCCCTTCTCCTTCCCACCAAGAATTCTCCCTCAGTCCTCTTCCTACCATAGTGTGTTGGCAGCTTAGAATTGCTTTACCTCAGAAATGTGGCACCAGAAGTGTGCCTTATGTTCAGCCAAGCAACTGGGATCTATCTGATTCATCTATGACTCTGAAAACACTGCAGTGTAATCTGTGTCCTGTGCTCAGGGTTCAATATGTGTGCTTAAATCCATAGCTACATGCCTCCAGAGAGAGCAGGCTTTCCTCTTTCTATTAACATTAGGAGCAGAAGTACCAGATAGGTTCTTTATAATAAAGCATCCACACACAGCGGTTGGTTTCATAACCACTTGCTGAGGTGAGTTTGCCTAAGGGAGCCAAAGCAATATGTAAATAAGGTGTTTTCAACAGGAAGCTCATAAGCCTCCATTCCTAAGAGGAAGCTGCTGATAATAAATTCTGACTGTGAATGGACTGTGTAGGAGATAGAATATTTTTCTGTGAAAGTGATTGTTTGAAGGAAAGCATTGACTACACATAGCCATAATCTTACACAAAGCTATCTTAACTAAAGTATATTCTGTAAGTAAAATCGTTCTAGGGACATGGTTCAACTCATAGGCACAGTTCAATTCATAGCGCACAAGCGTAATAAGAATTTTCTAACAATTTCTGGAATGGTTGTCCTGGTTTCATTGATTGCTCTGAAACTGATCCCCTTTCAAACTAGCCAGCTGAGCTTCAAAAGAGCCAATTGAGCAAGATTGTGAACACAACTTCTGATCAATACCAGAAGTAGTTACTCATTAGGGGTAAAACCTACTTCCTACTCAGACTTCCTACTCAGAGCGGTTGCTTCATTGGCTTCCTGCCAATAACATGCCCTTCAACAGAAGTAAACTTTGCCGTGCTAAGTTTCTTTCAACTTGCTGGTCTTTCTTGGGATATTGGCTTACACTATGGGAGTATTCCCAATAATCTAGGGTATTGTCCACAATCTTTGTTATGAAAGGGGGGAACCCTTTAGAAGGAGACACATCCTGCCTTGTTGAGGTAGCTCAAGGTTTGGTTAAACCCACCCATTGTGGTTAATGATGGAAAGTGTATCAGCAATGTCAGGAAAGGGCCGATGGAAGCACCCCAATAAAAAGTAATCTCATGCATTGGCCATGAGAGGAAAAATTGGACTAGTGCACATTACCTTTTTGGTTGGGGACTTTCATGTGCTGAGTGAGTCTTAGGCACAAAGAAAAATTGAGTCTTGATGTTTGTTTTCATTCTCGGGCCCAAGAATAAAAATGTGGGACCTGGAGGAAGCCATATTTGAGAAATCTCCAGTAAGGGGAGAGTTGAATATGAGAGGGGAGCACAAGAAACTTACAATAGATAGGATTTAGTGCATCAAAAACAGAAATCTCAAGAGAGGTGCTAAAATGGGGAATAAGAATTCTAGGCCTAAGGAACCAAAGAAAAATCATCCAAGGACCTGCTTCTGATAATGCACTGGGAGAATGGTGAAAAAGATCTCAGAATACTATTAAATAATGGATAATTTTTATTATTGAGATCCATAATGTGCACTTGTCCTAACAAAAATGTGTTATACATAAGTGCTTGAATGTGTGTGTTTTAAATCTTATATGCTGAAAGGGGAACTCAAAAAAGTCTAATTCACTAAAATCCTTCAGCTGCCTACTTTGACACTGAAGCCTGGATTGATCCTCTAGCAGATCCAAGGATGTATGGCATTGGAGCCTCAGTTTAAGAAGCAGACTTTCTGGGTAAACTTAAAATTCAAGTCCAAATCTAGGTGCCAGTGACAGGCACCTGCAATCCTAGCTACTCAGGATCTGAGGATTGGGGTTCAAAGACAGACAGAGCAGAAAAGTCTTTGAGACTCTTATCTCCAATTAACCACCAGAAAGCTGGAATTGGCACTGGGCTCAACTAGTAGGGCTTTCATTCGCCTTGAGCTGAAGAGCTCAGGGACAGTGCCCAGGCCCAGAGTTCAAGTCCTATGACCAACAAAAATTAATGCTTGGGTGAAATGGATTAAATACTCTGCTCACCATTACTGTTAAGATTGTGTGGCACAGAGACCAGAAAAACAAGTGGTATACTTCCCACTGTAATGAACCTCAGACCCCCAAGGGCATGGAGTGCATGATCTGTCCGCCAAAAACAGCTTGGGGAAACTCGAAAGACCCTGCTGTTGCTGTTTGCAAGAGGAGGATCTAAGACAAAAATCCTATCTTCCCAAGGCCAACTTTACCCTTTTCCTCTGTAGGTACGGGGGACAACTGGCATTTCTGGGAAACTTATCAAGATGCAGTGAAGGCCGAACCTGTGAAGAGTTGAGCAGTAAGCACTAAACATAGCCAGGGGAAATGTCTGATGGTATTGTGGAGGACTAGTACTGGAGACCTTCCTGGCCAACTAGAGTAGAACCTGTGCTTTGGTTCAATTTGGCATCACTTACATCCTAGCATTTCATCCACCTGTCCATTCTCAAACATTTTATACTAGTTAGGAGAGACCCCTTCCCTAGAGGGTCATTCATATATCATATTTACATAGGTACTATTCAGGATCCAGTCGCAAAAGATTCCAAAAATTCGAGTCAGGCCTCAGATAGCAGCTTAGGAATCAGTATAATTAGTATAAATAAATTAGTATAATTAGTATAAATAAAATGTAGCTTGGAGGCTAGGAATATCCCTTAGTTTTAAGTTGTTTGCCTAGCATGCATGAAGCCCTGTGTTTTATTCCCCAGCACCAGATAAACAGAAAAGGCTGGAAGTGGCACTGTGGCTCAACTGGTAGAGTGCTAGCTTTGAGCAAAAGAATCTCAGGGAGCACCAGGACTGGCAAAAATAAAATGTAGAGTAGAATAAGATCAACAGAGATTTGTTAATTATACTAAACGATTTTTTAAACCCATAAATTAAGTGCTCTAGTAGGATGGCATGGGAAAATTAATTCTAGAAACATTATCTATAAAGGGTAGATTTTGTGTGGTGATTGAAGGCCAAAGCTGCACAAAGGACTTAGACGAATTCAACATTGGCAAGTGAGTGAACTAAAAACTCAGATGAAGGGCTGAGAAGATAGCTCAGCAGTAGAGTGTTTGCCTTGCATGCTTGAGCCTCTGGGTTCGATTCCTCAGCACCACATAAGCAGAGAAACCAGAAGTGGTGCTGTGGCTCAAGTGGTAGAGCGCTATCCTTGAGATGAAGAGCTGAGGAACAGTGTCGAGGCCCAGAGTTCAGTCCCAAGACTGACCAAAAATGAAAAAAAAAGGCAAGACCCCATGATGAACATGTCTGTGTGACGCACAGCTAGAAGAATAGCTGGCCTTGCTGTGGGTTGCTCTCCATAGGGTGAGCAGTGAGAAGGAGGAGTTTGCTAGCATCTTGGACTCTGAGCAACAGGTGAAGAAACATCTGCAGGAACAGATGGACCACTCAGAGAAGATAGAGGAATGGAAAGAGATGGATGAGAGAGAGACCCAAGTGGCTTGGGAGCGGCAGGAGCAGCAGGAGCAGTCCCTGGCCCAGCTGCAGGAGCTCAGAGCCACCTGTGAGCATAACATCACTTCCAATGAACGACTGAGCTCCCAGAAGTAGGCCTTGCAGCAGCACCTGCAGAGGCAGACCCAGCTGCTCAAGCAGCTTTAGCAAGTGCAGGGCCAGACCAACTGTGGGACTAGTTGATGTCCCCAAAGTGGCAGGACACTCTCAAGTGCCTGGAAGTAATCAGAACACAGGATGAGTGCCTGCAGGCCCAGCTGATCATCCTGGCTTTCCCTGGGGAAGGGGAAGGTGTGAGCCCTGGAGAAGCAAAAGGTGAGAAAGCGACTTCCCCTGATGTGCCCATCGCAGAGGATAGAGACATCCCCCAAAGTAAGAGGAATGTGACTGTGAGCACTCTTTGAGGCTGACATCCACAGGGGGAAACTCCTGCCGCAGGAGTGGCGGGCCTGTTGCAGGCACTCAATCCACCCAACAGCTCAGTGCCAGATAGTGCTGGATCCACAGGTACCTGCCCATGAGCTGCCACCACAGCATGTGTGAGGATGGGAAGTGGGACACGTAGGAGTCCAAAAAGAAAATTTGCATAATCCACGACCTGCCTGATGAGGTGCACTTCCATAGTCCAGCGAATGAGCTCCACCATCCATGCAGCCAGCTGTTGGCACATATCCACAAAGTCAAGTAGTTGCTCCTGCTGTGTAAAGGACAGATGTTCGTCCTGGATCAACTGTGCCGGGAGAAAGCCAATGGCATGTGCCAGCTGTCCCAGGTGTAGACAGAGAAGAGGAAAGAGCTGCAGGAGCTGCTGTCTCTCCTCTCAAGGGGCTCCAGATGTCGGTCCAGCCTGAGGCCCCCATCTGTGTTGCTGCTTTAGAGGCCTCAGGCTCCTGGGTGGGCAAAATGAGGGAGGAGCAGAAAGGTTTTGAAGAATTGCAACTTCAAGACCATGTGGAAACTGCCAGAGGAGAGGTAGGGGTTCCTTACCCCATAGAGAACTCTCCCATAGAGCATATCCTGCCACAGATGTCTCAAATCCAGAACAACCCAAAGCTGGCGAACTCAGGATTGCAGCACTCTGTCCCTTTTTACTGTAGGCTGATGGGGATGATGACTCCTTATGTGACATATTGAGTCTCAAAATCCTCGGCAGCCACCAGAACTAGGTGGCCAGGTGGCCTTCTCTAGGTCTCTATCTGCCTGGTGATGGGAAGGGTAAACTGTGGGCTGGGTAGAGCAGAGGCTGCTGGGAGGAGACAAAATTCAAGGGATATCTAATGGCCCATTGGTGACCAGGGAAGAGGCCCATGTTATGCTTATCACAAAGAATAAATTGTTTTCAAAGGGAAACAAAGCCTCCACAAAGATTTGTTCTTCCAGTCATGGGGCTTGAACTCAGGGCCTGGTCACTGTCCCTGAGCTCTTTTTGATCAAGACCGGTGCTCTACCAGTTGAGCCCCACCTCTCCTTCCAGCTTTTTCTGTGTGGAATTGAACCCAGGACTTCAGGCATGCTAGGCAACCACTCTCCCACTGAGCCACATTCTCAACTAAGATGATCTCCTGCCCCCAAACACATATAGTCATTACTCAGATAAATTGGAAGTAGGGGCTAGGATGAATATGAAGCACAAATCTGGTTCACACAGAAATACTCCACTGCCCCCTCTTTGACACCCTTACTTAAAGATTTTCTTTTACCGTTGAGGGATGAAAGAGGGAGAGGTGAGTCCCGAGAGAGGAGTACCAAGAACAGTGGCCCCCTCAGCCCCACAGCCTCCCCCACAAAAGTAGTCCTCCAGATTCTGATCTTACCTGACTCAATGTGGAGTCTACATTGTCTCCCCACCCCTACAAGACTCAGGATGTAATAAATGTCAGCCCTGGACTCAGCCCACACCCAGGGTGGAAACTCCTAGTCCCAGACCGACTTCCACCCCTAACTTCCCCGAGTTTGGCTAGACCCACCACTCACTACAGTGTTGGCGGCCATGATCTCATGGACGGATTCCAGAAAGTAGGTCTATAGCAGAAGCAGCAGGGTGAGCATGGAAGAAGGAGGTGGGTGATTGCTCTGGGATCTTCCTCCTCGGAGCCCTCCCATCCAACTAGGGCCATGGTGACCCGAAGCATGCCAAGGTGAGGGGGTGAGACAGATGGAGGAGCACAGGACTAAAGGAGGTAATGCTTTATCTTGGTGCACTTGAAAATTTCAATTATATTCAGCCCATGTCAATCCCAGAGCCAACATGCAATGCCTCTCGTTGTTGTTTTCCATGAGCGCTGTCCCTAAGCTCTTTTTCTCAAGGCTGGCACTCTACTACTTGAGCTACAGGGCCACTTCTTGTTTTCTGATGTTTCATCAAGGATAAAATCTCATACACTTTCCTGCCCAGGCTGGCTTGTCACCATGATCCTCCAGATCTCAGCTTCTTGAGTAGCTGGGATGACAGGTGTGAACCACCAGTGGCCAGAATGTGATGCCTTTTAAAAGAATGTTGGCGAGTGTGTAAAAGGAGCCCCAAAGGGCCGGGATAGATCACGACCCAATCAAGGAGCTGGGAGGGAGAATGCTGACTTTCTAGCCATTCTGTTCCCCAAAATTAAAGATGCCAAGTGGTGTTGTATGCATCAAACTCCTAGGCCAACAACCATCAGGCTTAATGCGGAAAAGGTAGAGAATACCTAAAAATTGCAGTGTAGAAATCTCTGATTTTGCATACATGTGGTGTGTGTGTGTGTGTGTGTGTGTGTGTGTGTGTGTGTGTGTGTGTGTGTGTGTGTTTATCGGGTCTTGAACTCAGAGCCTAGGTGGTAACCTTTAGCCTTTTTGCACAAAGTTGGTGCTCTACCACTTGAACTATAGTAGCTCCACTTCCCAGCTTTTTGGTGATTCATTGGAGATAAGAGTCTTCCCAGGTTAGCTTTGAATCTTGATTTATCCTCCAGTGTCTGCCTTGAGGAGCTAGGATTATAGGCATGAGCCACTGGCATCCAGCTGCATGGATGTCTTTTCATAGTCTCTTCTGTTCTAACAGCTATCTATTTGCTCTTACCTAGATCTCTGGCCTCTACATCAGCTCCCAGCAGCCCCTGACTGTGTGGAGAACATAAAGCTCAAACCTGTCAATGCATCCTATTTCTTTGTCCTCAGGGGAAGGAATGATTCCTCTGAAACCTGGAGGTGTATGGGGTAGGGGTAGAGATAGGTGGGATAGCTGTAGATGGGTGCTCAGTTAGAAGGTATTCTGTTTTATCCAAGAAGGAAAGCATGGCCAGATGCTAATGGCTCATGCTCTTATATTCCTAGCTCCCTCAGGAGGCTGAGATCTGAGGATTGACATTCAGAGGCAACCCAGCAAAAAATATCTGTGAGACTGTCCTCTCCCAAAATACCACCTGAAAGCTGGAAGAAAAGCTCTGGCTCAAGTGGTACAGTGCTATCTTTGAATGAAAAAAACTGAAGGACAGAACCTGGGACCTGAGTTCAAGTCCTACTACCAAGATGCACTCATGCGCATGTGCACACACACACACACACACACACACACACACACACACACACACACACACACACACACAGGGAGGTGGTAATGATAAGCAGAGCTAGAACTGGGGGCAGTCCTAAGGCATAATCATAGTAAACTCTTAAACCACATCAGTTGTTTCTCCCTAAGTTCTTTTTGGGCTGAGGGATCTGGGCCATGGCGGTAAGTTCCATGGAACCTGTGCCTCCATCTAAGCACTAGGGAAGAAAGCAGGGTTCTAAGACCTGGGACTCCTGGGATATAGCGTTTACTACAAACAGCAGCCAGCCAGCTCTGGATTCCTAAGCCTACAAGTCTCACTCAACACCACCCAAGGTGTCCCTGACAAATGTGCATTCTTGTAATATCCATATGAGTGGGCATTCACTGTTTTACCCCTCCTGGACCAGAACTGTGGTCTGAGACGTCGATTTAGTGCTCAGATCCACACTTCTCTCATGATAGATGTCATTCTGATGACCAGGTTGATGACGTCCGTATCACAAGGGTCGATCCTTCTCTGGTACTGTGGCCCACTCAGTATGCAAAGGCCTCCAAGGAGGCTGCTCTAAAGAAGTGTAGGACACCTAGACATTGGGAGACCCTCAGGAGCCCACTAGAAAATACTCTGCTTATAGCCACAGCATGAGGTCAAAGCAGGCCAGGTATTGGTCATGTAGCTCAGACTCTGGGCCTGGTTGCTGTCTCCCAGCTCTTCATCTTACCACTTGAGTCACACCACTTCCGGTTTTCTGGTGGTTCTTGGAGAACAGTGTCTCCCGGACTTTCCTGCCCAGGCTGGCTTTGAATGGCAATCCTCCAATCTCAGCCTCCTGAGGAGCTAGGAGGACAGGCATGAGCCACCAGCACCCAGCTGATCTGGCCTTTCACCACAGTGGACTAGGAGCTCCTGAAAGCTTTTCTTTATTTTCTCTGTGCCAGTACTGGGGCCTGAAATCAGGGTCTGGCCTGTGGTCTTTTAAATTTTTCCCTCAAGACTGACAATCTACCACTTGAGCCACAGATCCATTTCTGGCTTTTGGTAGTTCATCGGCAAAAAAGTCTCACTAACTTTCCTCCCCTGAGCTGGCTTTGACCCACGATCTCTGATCTCAGTGTCCTGAGTAGCTAGGATTTACAGGGGTTGAGGCACTGGTGACACTGGGCTAGAAGCTTTTCTCAAGCAAGCATTATTCCTTGCATTTGCCCTGACTCCTCCATGCAAAGGAGCCCTGAAGGTGAGGAGCTGTGAAAAATAGGCTTCCAGTCAAAGAAAATGGCTGGGGTCCTTGCTGAAAAGACACGCTAATCTTCCCCTGGACCCCATTCTACCCTAACTGTGACTGAAGTGTAAATCTTGTCCCAGACTTGAGTGTTCTGCCAGACTTGTCTGAAGCCACAGAACCTTCATTCCACCCACACCACCAGCTCTACAGTACACCTCAGGACCTTTGCCCACGCTGTACTTATTGCCTGAGGCGCTCTGTCTTGTTCCACATCTTAGAGCTCCTGTGGAATTTTGGCACTGGTTATATCACCTCCTGGAGCAAGCCTTTCCTTCCCTTCTCCCCCTTTTAAAAAAAATATTGAGTTCCTACAGATGGAACTTGTGCAGGCTGACTGAAAAATGCTCTATTGTGGTGGTAGTGGTGGTGGTGGTGGTGGTGGTGGTGGTGTGTGTGTGTGTGTGTGTGTGTGTGTGTGTGTGTGTGTGTGTGTGTGCGTGTGTGCGTGTGTGCGTGTGTGCATGCGTGCATGCGCACCCACACATGTGCATACGCGCAAACACGCATGCCAGTCCTGGGGTTTGAATTCATGGCCTGGACGCTATCCCTGAGCTTTTGTGCTCAAGACTAGCACTGTACTACTTGAACCACAGCTCTACTTCTGGCTTTTGGGGTGTAATTGGAGAAAAGAGCCTCATATATCCGTTCCTGCTTGCAATTGGCATCCTCAGATCTCAGCCTCCTGAGTAGTTAAGATTACATGGGTGAGCCACCAGCACCTGCCCTCTACCTCCTACCCATACCGGCCCTCCTCTGAGTCCCAGAAGAATATGTCTCACTCTGTTGACATTTTTTTTTGTCAATCTTGTGGCTTGAACTCAGGGTCTGGGCATGTTCCTGAGCTGCTTTTTTTCAAGACTAGAACTTTTGTCACTTAAGCACAGTGACCCTTTTGTCTTTTTCTCTTTCTGTGGTAGTGAGGAATCAAACTCAGGGCTTTTTGTGTGCTAAGTAAGCACTCTACCAGTGGTACGCCTACTCCAGTGGAGTCTGCTTAGCATGGGAAACCTGCTTTCAGACCAGAGAATGGGGCTTCACAGAAGCCTATCTCTGAGAATGGGACTTCACCGAAGTCTACCTCAGAGAATGAGGCTTCAAAGAGACCTACCTCTGAGAATGGGACTTCACCGAAGTCTACCTCATAGAATGGGACTTCAAAGAGGCCTACCTCCTGGAAAGGCTGGCAAGCCCCTGGAAAAGATGTGTTTCTGTTCCTGTATTTCTTTTCTTAACTGTATGGGAGTGCCTATTAATGTTTTACTGTTCCTGCTGCTCATTGTACTTACTCATGCTCAACGTTCCCTAATTCAAGGCTCTTTCTTAAAAGTGTTGACGACTCCAACATCTGATGAGTGTCTTAAGAATATGACTAACTCACCAGAGTTAAGTGCTACCCTGAAAGCCCCTCTTGTGGAGGCTAGTAGACAAGTCATAAGTAAATATAAAAGTATTGGGTGTTTCATGACGTCACTTCAGCAAAAGAAATTGTTTGTATGGAATTTACAAGAAGCTGTAGGCACGGCTAGAGCAGAAAGAGTGTATGGCTATTGGAGACTTCTCTTTAATCCTAAAGCATATACAATAGATTCATATAGATGTCTTGTAGATAAAAAAGGTGTAGAAGGATATTTAGACCAAAAGCTAAATAAGATTCCAAAAAAGGTTGGTAGATAAATGGAGGCAATGGCTTATCAGAGGAAAATGGTGGGATCCTCCATTATCTAGAAGACCCCAAAAACTTCCCCCAGATCCATAGCCTTTTAACACGTGTGTATGATAAGGATGGCAACCGTTGGGAAAACTACTTAGGAGAAATAACTTCCTATTACTCTCTTTCATTTACTGAGAGACTTGCTAGATCTAGGCTTCCTTGGTGCTTACTATTAAAGAAGGAACAAGAAAGATCTTATGAGACAGTTAAGGCCTCTATAGAAAAGAGTAAACGATTATGTGAAAGGGTAACAGAAAAGACACTATGAGCTTAAATTTGATATATGGCCAGATTTAACTACGTATAATGAATATCATGATTTTTGGCCACAAATTGGGAACTCTCTAAGCACAATTGCTTAGAAAATATTTGAAACGTATAAAGTACAAAACTAAACAAAAGTAACCATGAAGTACTAGAGTTCATGCCTTTCTGTTCAGCACCTTGCCCATATGCTCTGGTTAATGGTTAATTGGTGATAAACATCGAAACCTATTGTATTTCTTAAAAATAGAGGTAAAGCCGAAAACAAGTGCCTATCATCATAGCTCGTCATCCACAAAACAAGATCAGGCGACCAGCTGGTGACCACCCAAGAACGAAGCCTTGTAGCAGGATTGTGTAACCTTTTGCCCTTTCTCATGGAGACTTTTGCTATAAAAGCTTGTTATCCTCTGCATTAAATCGCACTCAGCATCCACTCCTCTTGTGTGTGAGTTGTCTGTTTGCCATCTCCCCACCTATTCCAGTTCTCCACTAGGTGTCCTCCGTTGTCCCGACAGAGCCGGTCCACGGCATACCAGTTAGCCACATTCGCAGACGAAGGCTCATTTCTAAAAGCTGCTATGACGCTGGGATTTATTGGATTACCGCTTTTGGCACAGAAATCGCTGACTCTTTCCTATCTTTGTCAGGATTTGGGACCAGCCTGAGACTCTGCAATAAGGAATAATGAATGAGTGATGGCCACCAGGCCCCAGAGGTCTAGGCTCACATCTTACAGAGAGATAGAGGAAATGGAGACACAATCTTCGACAACTCCTACAGCTTTCCCTGGAGGCAGTGGCTGGCTGCTAGGTGTTCTGATGGGACATCTCAGCCAGAACATAATGCACCCATTGCACACACTGTAAAGCTGAATTCAGAAATCCTTACCCAAAAGACCACCAGAGACCACCACCAATGTAAAAGCAAAGTAGTCTTTATTGCAAGCTCAAGCTTGGTCCCCTCAGACTTACATAGCAGCAACCGAGGTTTACAGCACCTTTTATACACTTTTTAGGGAAGGCAGGGACTTTGCATACACCATAGCGTCTTCTAACAAATCACCACACACTGTGGGAAAATCATAAAACAATTATATATTATGATTGGCGAACTACAAAGTGGGAAAGGACCAGAAACAAGTTCTTGGTTAGATCAAGGGGGCTGACATGCTTTAAACTGGTTGGCTTGTACCACAGGGAAGTCTCAAGAGGATATGTGCTAAACTGCAGGGTGTCTGGTTTAGATAATGGTCACCAGACCCCAGAAGGGGCTGTTCTGGAGTTTCTAATACCTTGACATCCTGCCTTAAGCAAACACCATGTGTTTCCCAAAATTGTCTGTGCAAGGCTTTTTCAGATATATCCACATCATGGCATCTAGTGTTCCCAGGACTGTCTGTGGCTGGAATAGGTCAACGGTGGCAGAACTGAGTTGAGGTCTTCAGTAAAATAGAGTTGCATAGGTTCCTCAACCCCAGTTGCACACACCAGCCCAGGCAAAGCCTTCGTGGCTTCAGTTCTTAAATGGCAGGGAAGGATGCTTTGTTCAAGCTGCAGACTTAGTACTCTTTGAGGGCTTGTTCCAGCTTGCCCAGGTTGGGGGGCTGGGCATGGGCAACCTGCTGAAAGCCCATCATCCAGGCCCTGTCCCTGAGCTCCTTTTGCTCAACGGTAGTGCTCTGCAACTTGAACCACTCAGGGATTTTGTTTGTTTATTTCTTGTGTTTTCCTGTGATCTCTTAAGAAATACAAGTGTCGCGGACTTTCCTGCCCAGGCTGCATTCAAATTGGCATCTCAGCCTTCTGAGGAGCTAGGATGACAGGGAGGAACCACTGACAACCTGGCTTACTTTTCTTCTTGTTGTTCTTTGTTTTCGTGACAATCTGAAATCTTAATGGTGTCATTCCAATGGTTTGCATTCGAAGAAAACTTCCAGGCCTGGAATTCGAATGCTAGGACTGGCACCCACAAATAGAGGGAGATCCTGCAAACTCATTCCTATTCCTTTGAATGCTATAAAATGGAATGTTATAAAAGTAATAAGTAAATTTGAAATTAATTCATGATTCTATTTTAGAATGCCATACAAAAATTATTGAATTTATATCTTCCATTCTAGCACCATGGTGTGATTAAGGATATTGACTGATATTTTATTAATGCTTTTGTAAGTATTCAACGATGATCCTTCATTAAATGGAGGCATAATTTAATAACTAATAATTGGTAATTATATATAGAATTTAATAATATCATATTCCCTCTGTATGTATATACATATATATATATATGTATGTAGGTATATATACATATATATGTGTATATATATATATATATATATATGGCACTACTGTGGCTTGATTATAGGTCCTCAGAACTACCTGGCAGCTCAGTTTGCTGGAGGCTGGTGTGCTAAGGCTGTGACCCCATTTATGAATTGGGCATTGTAGGCTGTGAGTTGAAATCCCAGCATGGTCAAAAATTTATTCAGGGAGTAAGAAGCCAATTTTGACACATTTTTTTCCTTCTCTGTGAAAATCCTGGGTCTCAGTATATGTGATATGATGTAATAAAATAAATGTTATATGTACAATAATACTAAATAAATAAGGGTAATAAGTGTCATATGGAGTAAACCCATATGACATAGATCTAATATATGAATATCGTATTTAATAGTGCTGGGGCTTCAATTCAGGCCCTGGGAACTTGTCTGAATTGCTTGACTTCAAGGATGGTGATCTTCCCCTTCACCCACAGTGCCTCAGAATTCCCCTACCCTGAGTTTAAATCCTAGGCCTGCCAGAAAAATGGTGCAAATTCCAAGCCAGGGCATTATTATTATTATTATTGTTATTGTTATTATTATTATTATTATTATGTTTTGGGCCAAGCACCGGGCTTGAACTCAGGTATTGGTATCTCTGCCTCAGGTGATCCTTGGATCCTAGGTCCCGAGTTCAAATTTCCGGGCTGGCAAAAATAAAAATAAAAAGGAGAAGGATAAAACTGAGAAGTTCAAGGAGGTGGATTTACTTTTTTTTTCTTTGCATTGTGACCATCCTGAGTCTAAATGATAATGCCTAGAAAGTGTACATGACCTTGCATTGTTGATATTTGGATGGCTATTAGTGAAGCCAATCGGAAACCTGCAACTTAAGCCTGGAAATCTAATCCTGGACTGCCGGGATGGCAGGAGATTCTAAGAAACAATTTCCAATATACATCTGTGCGAATGGAATGTTGTAAAAGTAACAATTACATTAGTAGTTAGTGTACGATTATAAAATTATATATATATTATAAAATTATACACAATTATACAACATTGAATAATTTTCAATTAATATTTTATTATGTATTCAATCATGATGCTTAAAAAAGGAAGGAATAATTTAATTGCCAATAATTGATGTAATATTTTATATGCAATTTCATAATATAGAGACATCTCACGTTATATACATCTATCCATCTATCTATCTATCTATCTACAAGTCTAAACATATATCTGTTTATACACTTGTCACTAATGGGGCTGAGTGATAGAGTGCTCGCCTAGTACGTACAAATCCCTGGTTTCGATTCCTCACTACTGTGTGCATAGGAAAATCCAGTAGTTGTGCTGTCGCTCAAACAGTTTAGCACTAACTGTGAGTATAAATGATTAGGGACTGTGTCTAGACCCTTACTCAAGACCCATGACTGGCTCCAAAACAAAAAATAAAAAGGAAAAGATAGAATGTTCTGACTGCAACTATATAAGGATAGGGCTGCAAATACCTCATCACAGAGCAAGGAGGGAGTCTAGTACTGAGAGCTGCCGTCTAACCTGACTTAGCCAGCTGCAACCCAGGTCCACAGAACCGGATGCTGCTGGCTTACTTACCCCTGTCATCCAAGATACTCAGAGGCTGAGATCTGACACTGGTGGGTTTAAAACCCAGCCTTGTCAGGATGTCTGTGAAACTCTGAGCTGTGGCTCAAAGTGGTAGAGCTCTAGTCTTGAGCAAAAGATCTTAGGACAGTACCCCAAAACTTTCAGTGCAATTCCATGGCTGATGCCCTCCCCCCAAAACCCCATCCCTCTAAAATCTAAATTTGGACTGTTTGTGAGGTGTTTCTGAAAGAATGGTGATACTGATGAAAGCACCTTAATTTAATGACAGCATGTGGGATACAGCTATGTGATGGAGTCCTTCAGGAGATGTTGTGTGTTGAATCATTCACGCGGTGCATTTTTTCATCTGGTTCTTGTAAGTGCTCCACAAGTAAGATGATGATTTGCCCCTGTCAGGGCCAAAATTATGTATGTACCTAACTCTAGTGAGTTGTCTCCTGCAGACAATTTTTTTGGTTTAAGTTTCTCAGTCATGAACCTTGAACTCAGGACCTAGCCACTGACACTTACCTGTTGGGATCATGGCTAGTGCCCTACCACGTGAAGCTAAGGACCCCTTGCAACAGAGTGTTAGGGTCTAGGCATATAGTAGCTAAAGTCTGTCATCCTGCCTACTCAGGAAGCTGAGATTTGACGATCTGGGTTCAAAACTATCCTGGACACAAATGGTCCCATGAGACTTTTTATCTCCTATTCACCATTTAGAAACTTGAAGTGGAAGCCTTGCACCTGTCATGCAAGCTACTCATGTGGCAGAGAGCTGTGGATCACGGGTCCAAAACCAGCCTGGGCAGAAAATTCCTTGAGATGCTTCTCTCCAGTGACCCACCAAAAACCAGAAGGGGTGCTGTAGCTCAAGCAATTGGCTTTAGCTGAAGAGCTCAAGGACAGCACCCAGGCCTAGATTTCAATTCTTCCAACTTCCAAGAGAAGAAAGAAAGAAACCTACAGTGGTGTACTGAAAATGTGTCTTAGGGGTAAAGTGTGTTGCATGTATGAATACCTGGGTTTGATTCCTTAGTACCACATCACTAGAAAAAAGCGTGAAGTGGCTGTGTGGCTCAAGTGGTAGAATGCTATCCTTGTACAGGAGAAACTCAGGTAAAGTACACAGGTCCTGAGTTCAATCTCCAGGACTGGTGTATACACACACACACACACACACACACACACACACACACACACACACACACACGAAGATACCAGAAGTGAAGCTGTGACACCAAGTGGTAAAGCAAAGTTCTTCTGCTCTGAGGTCATGATCAGCACCCTGGTCCTGTGTTCAACCGCAAAACCTAGCCACCCAGGGCCCAACTAGAAGAAGTCAAAGGTTTCAAAATCTGATAAGCCTCACCAGCCCTAGATGACAGGAAACATTGTGATATTACACATGTGCTTAGATTTAGCAAGCTTCCAGAAACCTAGGGAGGCACCATTGCCAATAATGAGTCATTTCATTAGGTTCAGCTCCCTCGTTGTCTGCCAGAAGGACCCTTGACTTAATTGTAGCAGGTTATTTTAAAACTGAAACATAGTCTAACAAAGACAGGATAAGTGCAGGGAACTTGGCCTATCATGGGAGGTGGCACAAATAAAGACTTCCTGTCAAAACAGCACTGGGGAGAGTGATAGCTCGGGGGTACAAAGAGGCCTTTTTCTCCTGGCCTTCAGAGCCAGCCCACACTCCTCCTCACTAATTGGCCTCAATAGAGTTTTTTGTTACACAGCAGTACAGGAGTGAGGGCTTTTGTCTGTCTGTTCCAACAATGAGGCAGACTTCCTCCAGCAGTCCCCAGTGAGGAGAAAACCTCAGGCTAAAATGGGAACAGCAAATGGAGCCCCGGAACATGCACTGTCTTGAAAGCACTTTCTGTGTTATGAAATCCTTCTATTCAAAGCAAATTTCCTAGCTGTATGCCTTTCATCATAGGGACTCTGGACCTTCACCGATAGAAATATATGCATACATACATGGGGAGACATAGTGTTAATGGCTTTTTTTTTGGCTGTTGCGGGGGTTGTACTATGAGCCTAGGCACTGTCCCTGACCTCCTTTTGCTCAAGGATAGTGTTCTGCCCTTGAGCCATAGCCCCACTCATGGAGATTTTGTATTCCTGTGATCCCTCAGAAATGAGAATGTGGTGGACTTTCCTGTCCTGGCTGAATTCAAACCCGCATTCCCTACCTCTCAGCCTCCTGAAGAACTAGGATTACAGGCAGGATCTGCTGACACCTAAGTTTCTTTCTTCTCATACTTTTCTTTCATCGTGACAATCTGAAATCTTCACAGTGTCATTCTAATGGTTTGTATTTCAAAGTAAACTACCCAGGTCTGTAGTTCAAATGCCAGGACTACCACCTACAAATGGCGGGAGATCTTGAGAAAATTATTCCTATCTATAGGAATGCTTATTGGAATGTTATAAAAGTAACTATTAAATTTGCAGTTATTTCATGATTCTCTTATAGAATGCCCCACAAAAAGTATTGGATTATGTCTTCCATTCTAGCACAATGGTATGATTCCCCTAATTAAGGAATACTGACTACTTTTACATTAATGCTTTAATAAGTATTCAACCATTATACTTCATTAAGTGGAAGCATAATTCAATAACTAAGAATTCATAATATATATAATTTAATATCCTTACATTCTCTCTCATATATATATAGCAAACTACACATCTGTCTGTCTGTCTATCTATCTATCTATCTATCTATCTATCTATCTATCTGTCTGTCTGTCTGTCTGTCTGTCTGTCTGTCTGTCTCTCTGTCTGTCTGTCTGTCTATCTATCTATGTATCCACCACTGCTATTGCTTCATAGAAGGTCCTCAGAACGGACTGGCAGCTCAGTTTGCCAAAAGCTTTTGTTCTACAACTGACCCATTCATGAATTGGGCATTGTGGGCTGTGAGTTCAAGTCCCAGCATGGCCAAAAGTTTATATGTGGAGTAAGAAGCCAATTTTGACACATTTATTTCCTTCTTGGTGAAAGTCCTGGGTCTCAATATGATGTATAATCCATATGCAAATAAATCCATGTGATAAGATGTAATAAATGAAATAAATGCTATATATGTAATAATACTAAATAAAATAAATAAAAATAAATAAGGGTAACAAATGTCCTATGGAGTTAACCCATGTATGTAAATAGATCTCATGTATGAATATTATTTTTAACAGTGCTGGGGCTTGAATTCTGTCCCTGGAAACTGGTCTGAAATTCTTGTCTTCCACGACGGTGAGTTTCCCCTTCCCCACAGTGCCAGAGAGTTAATCATACCCTGAGTTGAAATCCCAGGCCTGCCAGAAAAATGGTGCAAATTCCAAGCCTGGGTCTTAATTTTTTTTGACCAGGATCATGCACTGTCTTGGAAGCACTCTCTGTTCTATGACATCATTCTATTCAAAGCAAATATCTTAGTTGCTTGCCTTTCTTCATAACGACTGTATGTTCACCGATAGAAATACATGCATACATACATAGACACATGGAGTTACTGACTCTTTTTTATTTTTGGTGCAGGTCCTGAGACTTGAACTATGAGCCTAGACATTGTTCCTGAGATCCTTTTACACAAGGTAGCACTTTATTGTGCCTTAATCCATGATACATCATTAAATTGGGGCGTAATTTAATACCTAATACCTAGTAATTTAACAATAATTTAATACCTAATAATTATTAGTAATATATCACATGTAATTTAATAATATACAGACATCTCACATTCTATAAATATATTTACATGTTTAAATATACAGTGGAATATATATATACATCTCTCTCTAAATATATATATATGTATATTAATTTGCAGCAATTTACAAATCTACCTATTTATATATTGGCCACTCCTGGGAACTGCCTGGCAGTGAATTTGTTTGAGACTGCTGTGCTTTCAATGACACCTTGATTAATTGGTCACTCCATGCCCTGAGTTCAAATCCCAGCAGTGCCGAAGACAATAGGTGAGTAAGAAGCCAATATTGTCCTGTTTTCCTTTTTGTGGAAATATTGTGTCCTAGTTACAATATGTAATATCTATGCAAATACATATATATGATACACATTATACATGTATATAAATATTATTTTTGCTTGTTCTGGGGCTGGAATTCACACCCTGGGAAATGCTCCTGAATTTTTTTCTTCCAGGAGGTGAGCTTCCACTTCACCCAGAGCAAAATAGAGTTCCCCAGTCCCTGAGTTCAAATCCCAGGTCTGGCAGATAAAATGGTCCAAATTCCTAGCCAAGACCTTAACTTTGTTGGTGGTGCAGGCATGGGGCTTGAATTCAGGTCATCACAACTCTGCCTCAGCCTTGATTACCCAAGGCTGGGGTGGTGCAGCTTTTACACCCACAGATGATCCAGGGATCCTAGGACCAGAGTTCAACTCTCAGCTTTGGCAAAAAAAAGAAAAAAGAAAAAAAAAAAAAACCAACCAAGATGGAAGAGGAAAAACCAGGAAGTTTTACACAACAGTTTTACCTTTGTTTCCTTAGCACTGTGACCATCCTGGGTCTTCATGACTCGGCTTGAAAATTGTATGAGACCTTGCACGGCCGAAGGCTGGTAGGCAGTCAGTGCAGCCTGAGCCCAACTCAAAAACCTAGGCCCTGAGTTTGATCCTGGAACTGCCACCTACAGGGCTGAAGATCCTAGAGAACTCGTTCCTATCTATAGGAACAATAATAGAATGTTTGTAATGTACTAATTAAATTACTAATTACCTAGTCATTCTAGTATAAGATTGTATGAAATAAATATAGGTCATTGATTAATTTAATTAATACTTTATTAAGTTTCCTACCATGTTTAACTAATGGAGGCATAATTTTAGACTAAATAATTGGTAGTAATAGAATATATAAAAATAAGATATGGACATCACTCTTTATATAGAATTATACATTAGAATCTACATAAATGTCTATCTGTCTCTCTATAAATTTATTTATAGATGCATATACATATGTAAATACACACAAACACACACACAAACACACACACACACTTGAATCTACACATCTATCTGTTTATATATTGACCACTCCTAGGGCTTGATCTCAGGTCCTCAAATTTGCCCTACATCTTCATTTGAATCAGACTGTTGTGCTAACATTGACCCATTCATGAAGTTGGCCTTCTAGGCCCGAAGTTCAAATAACAGAACTGCCCAAAACTTAATCCTGGTGGAAGAAGCCAATTGTCCCACTTGTTTTCATTATCAGTGAAAGTGCTGGGTCTAAGGAATGATGTATAATACATAGGCAAATCTGTGTCCTATGTAATAAGATGTAAAAAAATGTTATACATGTAATCATACTCTCTAAAATATATAATAAATAATTAAAACACAAAATAAAATGAATAACTACACTAACTGCCATATGCAGTAAACATGTGTATGTAAATATAAATCATGTATTTTAAATGTATACGAATATTATTTTTTTGAGTGCTATGGCTTGAATTCAGCCCCTGGGATCAGGCCTGAATTTCTTGTCTTCCAGCTCGGTGAGCTTCCCATTCCCCCACAGTGCTGCAGATTTACCAAAACCCTGAGTTCAAATCCCAGGCCTGGCAGAAAAATGACCTGAATTCCAATCCAAGGAGCCTCATAATTTTTTAAATATTTTTAATGTATGTCTGTATCTGTCTGTATGTATGTGTGTGTGTATTTTTATTTTGTCAAGGACAGAGCTTGAACTCAGGGCATGGCAACTCTGCCTTAGCTTTGATCACTCTACGCTGGGTTGCAGCCACTGGACACACAGCCAAACCTGGGTCCTCAAAGGCTGACAAGAAAAAAAAACAAAAACACCCGGCAACATTTTTCTTTTCAAGTTGATCATCCTGGGTCTGAATGGCACAGCTGAAAAGTGTTTGTAACCTGGCATTGCTGAAGTCTTGTGGGCTTCCAGGGAAGCCATAGGCCAACATGGCAAAATAGACTCTGTGTTCGAAGCCCAGTCCTGACCCCTACCAATGGAGGGAGATCCTAAGAGTCTCGTTCCTATTCACAGGAATACCGATGGAAATTATGAATGTCAAGGTTGAATTTGTTGTTCCTGAATGATACTACTATAAAATTAGAGACTGATTTTAGGAGGCTGATGGATTTTAATGAATATTTTTTGACACATTAAGAGAATACTATTAATTACATGGATGCAATAGTTTAGGGACGGTGGTTAATTTAATTAATAATTCATTAATATGAAAACAATAATATTAATTACATGGAGGCATAATAAATACCCAAAAATTGGTAGGAATGTAGCCTATATTACTAAATAATGTATAGACATCTTTGGCACTCTATAAATATCTATATCTATTTGTGTACTACCTTCTGCATGTAAGTCTGTTCTTATTTTGTCAACCTTTGGGGCTTAATCTCAGGTGCTGGGAACTGCTTGTCAGCTCCATATGCCCCAGGCTAGTGTGCTGACACTCACCCATTCATGAATTGGGCTTTGTGGCTGTGAGTTCAGATGCCAGCACTTACAAAAATTGAATTGTGCAGTAAGAAGCCCATGGTGACACGTTTTCCTTTTCTGTAAAAGTCCTGGGTGTCAGGTATGAAGTTTCATACATAGGCAAATCTATATCCTATGTAATAAATGCTGTAAATATTCCATGCATAATAGCAGTCAATAAAATAAATTGAAAATGAATAAAACAAAAAAAAGAGGAATAACTACACTAAGCACAATTTGCAGTCAACGTACGCGGCAGGATGTCAGGGACTGGGGACTGCCTGGCAGTTGATTTAGCTAGAGGCTGCTGGGTTGGCAGTCACCCATTCATGAAATGAGCCTTTTAGGCCATGAGTTTAGATCCCAGCACTGCCAAAAATGTAATCTTGGAGTGAGAAGCCGAGTGTGACACATGTTTTCCTTTTCTGTGAAAGTGCTCAGTGTTAGGTAGGATGTATAATTTGTGTGCAAATCTATATGTTATGTAATAGGATGTAATAAAGATAAAAATGTCATAGGTGGAAGAATTGTCACTACAATAAATGATAAACATTAAATTAGTAGTGAATCATTCTAGGATAAAATTAGACACAATAAGTATAGGAAGTACATTAAGTTTAATTAATATTTTATTAAGAATTAACCGAATAAAAATTACATGGAGACATAATTAAATACCTAATGATTGGTAGTAACACATGATGCATAATTCAATAATATATAGACATCTGTCTCATTCTATGAAATATTAATTATACGTATGGATATATGTACATATATGATATACAATACTGATATTGAGTAATTATTAACTGATGCTTTATTAATTGTTAACTGGGACACATCATTAAATGGAGATATAATTTAATACCTAAGAATTGGTACTAATATTATCTATAATTTAATAATATGCAGACATCTCTCTTTTTGTGTCTACAATATTTATATACAGAAATCTCTATCTATTTATACCTTTTTCAATCCTGGGGCTC
This sequence comes from Dipodomys spectabilis, assembly GCF_019054845.1. Classification (NCBI taxonomy): domain Eukaryota; kingdom Metazoa; phylum Chordata; class Mammalia; order Rodentia; family Heteromyidae; genus Dipodomys; species Dipodomys spectabilis. The sequence continues at coordinate 205,168 of NW_024870989.1, forward strand.
GGTGCTTCAGTGCTCACTTAGTAATCATGAAGCCCTGTGTTCAATTCCTCAGTGCCACATAAATAGAAAAACAGGAAGTTCTGCTATCTTTCAACCAATTGAGTGCTAGCCTTGACCAAAAATGCTTAGGGACAGTGTATAAGCTCTTACTCAAGCTCCAGGACTGCCACCAAAAAAAGGTAGGATGTTCTAACTGCAATTATAGAAGGACAGAACTTGCTCATTACAGAGCAAGCTAGGTGTCTGGTGCTCACAGCTGCCACCTAACCTGACTTAGCCACATGTAAACCACTGCAACCCAGCTCCATGGGTTACCCATGTCATCCTGGCTAATGCCCGTCATCTTAGCTGCTCGGGGTGTTTAAACCCCAGTCCTGGCAGGATGTCTATGAGACTCTTCAAAATGTGGCTCCAAGTCATAGAGCTCTAGCCTTGAGCAAATATTATTAGAACAGTATCCCCATGCTTTCAGTTCAAGCCCCATGACTACCTCCCCCAAGTAAAATACCACCCCATTAAACCATTAGATGTGAACTTGTATAGTTTGTGAAATTTTCCTTAAAGAACGGTGATATTGATGATAGCACCCTAATTTTAATGACAGCTTGTGGAACAGAGCTATGTGCTGAGTCCTTCACAGGGTGCAGTGTTCTGAGTCCTACATTGGGTGCTAAGTGTTTCACAAGATGCTGTGTGCTGAGTCCTGCGAAGAGTGACATGTACTGTGTCCTTCACAGGGTGCGTTCTTACATCGTGCCCTTGTAAGGGATCCACAACTGAGATGATTATGCAGACAAGAATATTGAGGCTCAGTTATGTTCCCATGGCAAGTACAAAATTATGTATTACTGAAGACTAGTGAGTTGTCTTCTGCGGACAAATGTTTTCTTTTTGTTTTCTGCCATGAACCTTGAACTCGGGTTCTAGGTGCTGACCCTTACCTCTAGGGCTCATGGCTAGCACTTCACCACTTGGAACCATGGACCCCCTTGCAGCAGAAGCCACGGCCAAGGGGTCAGTAGCTGGTCTGTCATCCTGCCTTCTCAGGAACCTGAGATCTGAAGATCTGGGTTCCAAAATATCCCAGACACAAAAGGTCCCATGAGACTATTATCTCCAATTCACCACTAAGAACCTGAAGTGGGAGCAGGGTGCTTTTCCTCATGCTGGTAATCCTAGCTACTCAGACGAATGAGATCTGAGGATCATGGTTCAAATCAAGCCTGGGCAGGAAAGTCTTTGAGACACTTAGCTCCAATGAACCATCAGAAAACCTGAAGTGGTGCTGTGGCTCAAGTGGTAGAGCACAAGACTTGAGCTGAAGAGCTCAAGGAAAGCACCCAGGCCCAGACTTCAACTCTTACAACTGACAACAACAACAACAACAACAACAAAAGACAGAAAACACTCACAAACCTGAGGTAGAGGTCTGGGAAAGTGCATTAGGGATAGAGTGCTTTGCATCTATGAAACCCTGGGCTTGATTTCTCAGGACCACATCATTAGGAAAAACCCTGAAGAGGCTCTGTGGCTCCAGTGGGAGAAGGCTATCCTTCTATAAGAGAAACTAGGTACAGTACTCAGGTCCTGAGTTCAAGCTCCAGGACTCATGTATGTGTGTGCGTGCACACACACCCACACCCACCCAACCCCCCCCACACACAAACACACACACTCACAGACCAGAAGTGATGTTGTTACACAAAATGGTAAAGCACTGGGCTTCTGCACTGTGCTCCTGCTCAGCACAAAGGCCTTGTGATCAAAACCTAGCCACCCAGGGCCCAACAAGGAGAGGTCAAAGGTTTCAAAACCTGATGAGCTTCACCAGCCCTAGATGACAGGAAGCTTTGTGATATCCAACATGTGCTTGGATTTCCCAAACCTAGGAGAGGCATCATAGGCCCATCATTGCTGGCAATGAAACATTTCATTAGCTTCAGTGCCCTAGTTGTCTGCCAGAAGTACTCCTGAATTATATTGAGCACTTTATCTGAACACAAAAACATAGTCTCACAAAGGCAGGATAAGTGCACATAACTTTGTCTGCCATGGAAAGTGGCACAATTGAATGCTTCCTGTTAAAACAGAGCACTAGGGAGAGAGATAGTTTGGGGTACAAAGAGACCCTTTTCTCCTGATCTTCAGAGCACGCCCACACTCATCCTCACTAACTGGCTCAGGTGGAATTGTTTGTTACCCAGCTGTACAGGAGTGAGGCCTTTTGTCTGCCTGTCCACACAATGTGAGAGACTTCTTCCAGCAGGTCTGGGATGCAGAGAAACCCTCAGGTTACACTGGGAACAGTGAGGGGTTCCCTGGAACATGCACTGTCTTGAAAGAAGTCTCTGTGTTATGAAATTATTGCATTGAATACAAATTTCCTAGCTTGGTGCCATTCATAATAGCTATTCTATAGCTTCACCAATAGGAATACATCCATACATAGACAATGACATGGAAGTACAGGTTCTTTTTGAGGGGGCAGATCCTGAGTTTGAACCATGAGCCTAGGCATTGTCCCTGAGCTCCTTTTGTTCAAGGGTAGTACATGAAGCTTGAGTCATAGCCTCAATGCTGTTCTTTTTGTGATCTCTTAGAAGTAACAGTGTCATAGACTTTCCTACACTGGCTGGATTCAAACTAAGATTCTCTCCATCTCAGCATCCTAAGGAGGTGGGATTACAATCAGCAGCCACTGACACCTTCTTTCCTTTCTTCTTCATTTTTTAATCTGGACAATCTGACTTCTTAGCAGGGTCATTCCAATGGTTTGAATTTATAAGTAAACTACCCAATGTTTATTATAGTTGCTTTCTCTCCTCATCTTCTTCTCTGGTCACAAGTTTGAGGCCAAACATGAGAAATGAGTGTCACAGTATTTTGGAGCAAATATCCACAGGATATGCCATTTCTGTCACTTAGCATTGAGCTGCAGTGAATTTACTGTCTCAGGATTAGAGGACCGAAATCTGGAGCGATTCTCATATTGTCTGCATTGCTCCTTTTGCCTATAAAATGATCTAATTATTATGAGTGTTTTGTGTCTCCAACTTTAAGTATCTAGAACACACTATATGCATCTTTCTGTTTCTGTTTTTCTCTAGTACTTCTCGAGATTTAGACTATGGATTTGTGTGAAGCGGCTCCTCTGTGAATCCCTGAGAAAAGCCACTTGAAGCCTCCTCAGGAGATCGCCATTCAAAGCCAGCTGAGCAGGAAACTCGGTGAGACTCTTATCTACAATAAACCACCAGTGAACCAGAAGTGGAGCAGTGACTGAGAGGGTAGAGCTCCAGCTTTGAGAGAGAAAGCTGAGCAGGACATACAAGCCAGACCATGCAGGAAAGGCTGGGAGTTGATTATGTCCAATTAACGACCAGCTAGGTCTTCAATTACTTTCTGTTGGCATGTTGCATGGGTCTAGGTGAGAAGTCTTGCCCCTGTTATCTGATGATACAGGTAACTGGGACCTGAGATCCTAGGACCCATGGGTCTTACAGAAGAAAAGTATTTTTTAGACATCATATCAGCAAAATTTGGGCATATGCAGTAGGAATGCTTCAGAAATATGGAGAAAAACAGTTTGGGACCAGCGAGTTAAAACAATAAACAGAGCAGCAGAATAAAATCCCATATAGATTAGAGGAAAACAACACTCATTTTTTGCCATGAGAATTCAGAAGGCCATGTACACTTAGAAGGTATCACAAGTTTGTATCTAGAATATTGCATTGCTACATTTTATATTCTGATATATATTCTAAACCTAATTATTTATATTCTAATTCTATTTATTGGAATAAATATCAATTTATTTGTCAAATTATCAATTAATTCTAGTAAGTTTCATAGTGTGAAATATAAAATCATCACATATAAATATAAAATATATAACTATATATAATATAATGAAAAGGCTCATGTTTTGCATTGTTCTGTTGTGTTTAGGGTATCAAAGGCAACTCTATTTTAAAGTATTATTCCATTATCTCTACCTCAGTGTTTGGTAGAGTTAAACCTAAAGCTTTACCATTTGTAGATTTACAGCCTGGAGGCAAGAGGAAACACTGTGGTTAAAACATTACCAATTTAAGGATGTTGAGCTTTTATTCATGTGTCTATTGGCCATCCTTCTTTCTTCTTCAGAGAAGTTTCTCTTTAAGTCTTTAGCCCACTTATATATTGGGCAGTTGTTTCTTTGAGTATTTGTTGTTGGGGATTTAATTTTTTGAGTTCCAAGTATATTTTAGATATGAGACACTTGTCCGTTGTATGGCTAATGAAGATCTTCTCCCAATCCGTGGGCTTTCTATTGATCTTGCTAGCTATGTCCTTTGCCATGCAGAAGCTCTGCAACTTCATCCAATCCCATTTGTCCAACCTTTCTTTGATTTGTTGTGTTTCCGGGTCTCTATTAAGAAAATTTCGGCCTGTACCAAGGAGACCTAGGATTTCTCTTCTTCCATCCTGTAATGTTTTCAGAGTGTCTGCTTTGACTCCAAGGTCTTTGATCCATTTGGAGTTGATTCTGGTGCAGGTGATAATGCAAATCAAAACAACATTGAGATACCACCTCATCCCAGTTAGAATGGCAAAATGAAGAACTCTAATAACAACAGATGCTGGAGGGGATGTGAACAGAAGGGAAACTTACTGCATTGTTGGTGGAAATGTAAACTTGTTCAACCACTTTGGAAAGCAGTATGGATGTTCTAAAAAACTTCACATAGAGCTCCCCTATGACCCAGTAATCCCACTTTTGGGCATTTACCCAAATGTTTAAAAACAAGACCACACTATAGCTACCAGCAGACCTATGTTTATTGCAGAATTATTTACCATAGCTAAGATACGGAACCAACCCAGATGCCCCTCAGTAGATGAATGGATCAAGAAAATGTGGTATATATACACAATGGAATTTTATGCCTCCATCAGAAAGAATGACATTGCCCCGTTTGTTAGGAAATGGAAAGGCTTGGAAAAAATTATATTAAGTGAAGTAAGTCAAGCCCAAAGAAACATAGCTCCCATGGTTTCTCTTATTTGCAATATCTAGTATATGTATGAGTCAAGCAGAAAAGGTCAGATAATGTGATGTTAGGAAAATAAACCTTTAGATACGTATTTAAGTGTTTTTTTTTCTTTCATACATTTGTTTCTAACGCACATATAAGATTATCTCTTTGTTTGTCCCTCCCCTACATTATAACCCCTGCTTTCACTATATTTGATGTCGGTATAATTTGTGAAGGAGAAGGGGAAAAACAAGTCGTTTAAGGATACTGTTGGACCCGTTGCAACAACGAGAAGTACAAGTTGTCATGTCGAAAACGAACTTTACAATTTTGGTGGGGGGAGAGGATTGGGTGGGGGCCGGGGGGAGGCTGGGAAAGTATGTGAAGGGTAAACAAAGGAGGAGGCTGCAATGCTTGATAAGAAATGTACTCATTATCTTGCCCTTGTACCCTCTGTACATTATGTTCACAATAAAAATAATAATAAAAATAAAAATAATAAAAAACATTACCAATTTAAAGCCTAATAATGAAGAGAAATATATGGACTTCTCTTGCAACTATGAAAATATTTGGTGATAAAATGGCAGTAGTGTTAAGTTCCTGCCTGGTTGGAAGGTAGACAGGCCAAGACATTAGGTAATCATGCATATGAACAATTTTTCACTTTCTTGGCTTTAGCTACTTTTGAAATGGTAGGTATCATAAACAATCATATTTTGATAAAATACCTTCTAGTATGAACAGTTCTGGCTGAACTGTTCATCTCTCTATGATCCCTTGTAACTAAGATTAGTTTTGTTCCAGTAATACAATCTATGCTGTCAGAGTAAGATATTCTGGTTGGTCTGTTCCTACATGGAAGAAGGGTAAAGGGTCAGGTAGACATTTGTGCCAGTAAGACCTCATTTGGGAAAATTTCAGCTGCATATGTTTAGAAGTACCTCTTAAACAAGGCTTACTTTGAATCCATTGGCTCCACAGAGCTAGCACAGTTGGATAAATAAGTACTTGAAAAAGCCATCTCCTTTGGACTTAGCTATAAATACTTGAAAGTATGATCAAATTCTAAATGAAAAATACTTCAAATAGTCATTGACAAAAAATTGCAAATGTGAGCAATCAACTGAACAACATATTTTTTCAACTAATCACAGAATTTTAGGGAAATAAGATTAATAGCATTTTTAGGAACAATAACGTTTCCTTGTTACAAATAGGCACCTAAGCATATAAGCCTGTATAAATATTTCATCATTAAATACTTAAATCTACAGGGTACTACATTCTTCAGCAGCTGGTATACCAAAATTACAACAATACAGAGATTAACATGGCACTTGTACAAGGATGATATGAAAATTTGTGAAGTATTCAAAGTTTTTCATTCTTCAGATGCAAGAAATGAAAAACAGCTATTAAAAAGTTGATTACAAAATTACAAGTGTAACAATACACATAATTCATATAATTAAAAGTTACTTTGACATCAATGTATTAAATTTTCACCTTAGAAGGGACTTTACATAGCATAACCTTTACACAACTTTTGAAATTAGACAACATTGTCGTTTCATCCCAAAGAAATATAATACAAAAAGACCTAGGGGAAAAAAAAGGAATCTTAAACTGTTTCTATATGGAATGCAATCTGAAAGGACACATTAATGAACCTATATGTTATAAAACAATGTAGAATTCAATGTATTATATCTAGGAGAGAATAAAATAGATTATGGACGCTATACAAACATAGAATATAGATTATTTTAAAATATACTTTTTCAGACAAACACCGGAAATATCTTTAGTTTCTATACAACTCATTTCAACAGATAAGTTAAAATTATTTCTGATTAACAAAATCACAAACTCTGGGGAGTTCCGGGAAGATGGTGGAGGAGAAGCTGGAGTCTAAGTAAGCTCTCCCATAGAAAGCAGTTTTAGAGTTCCAGTGAACAGTCCTAAGCCAGAGAATTACACCAAGTGTGCCATCACAGGACAGAGAGTTAGGACAGAGAGGGAAACCCAGGCAAGGAGACACTTCTGAGCTCTTGCCAGCTGCCGCCGCCACTGCGGCGGCTGTGGCGGCGGCAGGCGAGCGCAGGAGCCATACCTGAGCAACAGAGAGTCCAGGATGAAGGAGCCAGATGCAACGGGCAAGCGATTTCTACTCAACACCAGCAAGAACCAACAAGGAGCAGACATATTCATCCTGCAGTTCACAGACCAGAGACGACCCAGGAACCAAGACATCGGCATGAGTATAAGCCTGATGTCCTCACTCCTTCTCAGGGAGCAGAGGAGGGAAGGCCACCCTTCCCTGCCCTAGCACCGGAGATCTCCATCTTGGATACCGACAAAGCTCAGAGGAACTGCTAGCTCCAACTCAGGCCTTGGAATAAAATGACTCATTTAGCAGGTCACAAGAACGTAATGGCGGCGTGACCTGCCAGACTCAGCTCCACCCAGGGAAAAGTCACCCAGCTTGGGTGCCAGCCCTAGGAGTGGGTTTCTTCACTGGGTATTCAGAGCCAGAGGCTGACCCTCCCTCTAGCAATCAATTTTCAATCAATTGAAAATCAGTAAACAGAAACCCTGAGAATGGTTCCTGGCTGGGCTCTGTGAGGTTTTCACAAACTAGCCCCGGAAAAGCTACTGATTGTTGAAAGGCCTCAACTCTACCCAGAACCTAGCCTCATCACTGCGTCCCCCTCCTTTGTGATACTCAAAGCAGATCTGCCTCCCAATGAACTAGCCTGGGAGGGGGATCGCCAAATCCTGGGTAAAGCAGAGCATTTTTCTGCCTGTTCAAACCAACTGACTTAAGAAACCAACCAAGCCACAGGACCACAAGCAGACCAGAGACTCCAGCAAGAGGCTGGTTACAGTCACAAGGGAGATACAGGATTTTTTCCACTCCTCCCAAAAAAATCAAAGACTTTTTTTTTCTCTTCTTCTACTTCTTCTTCTTCTTCTTCTTCTTTTTCTTCTTCTTCTTCTTCTTCTTCTTCTTCTTCTTCTTCTTCTTCTTCTTCTCCTCCTCCTCCTCCTCCTCCTCCTCCTCCTCCTCCTCCTCCTCCTCCTCCTCCTCCTCCTCCTCCTCCTCCTCCTCCTCCTCCTCCTCCTCCTCCTCCTCCTCCTCCTCCTTCTTCTTCTTCTTCTTCTTCGTTTATTTTTTATTTTTGGTAACTTATAAAACAACTGTTTTTTAATCTTTAATTTTTGCCTTTTTTGAAAAAAAAATTGTTTTCCAGAACCTTTTTCCTCTTATAATTTTTATTTTAGGAATACATGAGTGTGCGTTTTTCTTTCTTTTTTGGTTTTCTTTCTCTTTTTTTCTTTTTCAATTATGTTTTTGTTTAGCTCTACTGAACTTCTGATCTTTTTCTCCTTCATTTCTTATCCTTTTCATCTTCTCCTCTCTTTCGTTCTTCTTTATGTGACTTATTTTTTGTTCTGCACATCCTCAGATAAACCCGTTGTTCACTATTAGACCCTATCCCCCATTGTGTACACACTTAATCCACAAATTTATTACTCAAGTCAAAACCTCTAAGACTTAAATTCCTTAATAGCAGTACTACCTCTTTATACCTATATAATATTTTAAGCATTTTTATTTTTAAGTTTTTCACATCTCCTTTATATCCCTCCTCTTCTCTCAATAAATTCACATTCTTATCTAAATAGATTGTTATCGATTCTACATAATTTTATTAATTTTTACCTTTCTATTTTTTCTAGTCTCTTTTCTTTTCCCGTTCCCTTTCTTCTTTTTTCTCTCTCTCTACTTTCATCCTACCCAACCTATTTCCTGCTTTGAGATTAGGACTTAGTTAACTCTCCCTGAGCCTCCCCACATCAATCTATTCCTATTTTTTACCCACATTTCTCCCTAGACCTAATAATTTCTGGTCTTCCAAATTCTTCTTTGCAGTTCGTAGCTCAATAACCTATAGTTCTTTGATGTTCAATAGATGTATCTGTTGAACTAGATAGTATCTGTAGACTATTGACTGTGCAAATTCAGACTTGGGTTAATGCTTGCCTTAAGATAGTGTTATAGCACAAAACTGGTGCTATTTTCATCTCAAATGGACAGAGTAAGCCGGAAAAACACTAGAAAAATGGGAAATCCGGGTATCCCAAGTCCCAATCTTGATAATCAGGGGACAGAAAAGATAATGAATAATCCAGAGGAGAATTCCCAAATAGCTCCACAAACACTGCTGGCAAACATGATAAATCAAAAGATTGAAAGCATACAAAGGACTATGTATGAGCGAGATAGGGAGAGAGAGGAGGCAATCCAAAAGTTTATATAGGAATATCATAAGCGTGAGGAAGCTACTCAAAAACTGATACAGGATTTGCATGAGCAGCTTGAGAACACTCAAAGAGAACTACAGGAATCCCACAAATGGGAGGAAGCTAATCAAAGAGTAATACAGGAATTGAGAGAGCAGGATGAGAATACATAAAGATCACTAAAGGCATTCATGGAATCTATTAACAAAGAGCTGCAGAAAGTCAGGGAGACCACAAAAGGAATGCTGAATGGAACCCAACAGAAGGAATGGGAGTCCAAAGAAACCATAACGAATCAACTAAGTGATTTGAGAATAAACACTGAACATCAAATTGAGGAAGAAAAGAAGTTCATACAAGATCTAAAACAAATCTTCAACAAAGATTTTGAAGCCTTAAAGCTGACCAATTAGAAGGAAAAGAGATAAAAAACAGAGTAGAAAGTCTTCACAGCAGGTTAGACCATGCAGAAAATCGAATCTCAGGGATTGAAGACAGCCTAGATATTATAGAAAAAGAACATACAACCAATCAAGACAAGTGCAAGAAAAATGATAGATCTAACCAAAAGTTGGAAGACACCATCAGAAGACCTAATCTAAGGATAATGGGTGTAGAGGAGCACCTAGAAACAGAAGTTAATGGCCTAGGAAATTTATTTAACAGGATCCTAGCAGAGAACTTCCCAAACATGCAAAAAGATAGGCCTATTCAGATACAAGAAGCTTTTAGAACTCCAAACAGACCAGACCAGAATAGGACATCCCACTATCACATTATAATCCACACAGGATCAACTCAGACCAAGGAAAAGATCCTTAAATCTGTCAAGGAGAAAAGCTTAATAACCTATAAAAGGAAACCAATTAGAATCACCTCAGATTTCTCAGCAGAGAAAATCAAAGCAAGAAGAGCCTGGAATGATGTATGCCATGCCCTAAAAACAAACAACAATCAACCAAGAATACTGTACCCAGCGAAACTCTCCTTCATAACTGAAGGCCAAATAAAAACCTTCCATAGCAAAGAAAAATTGAAAGAATACATCTCCACCAAACCAGGCCTACAAAAGATTCTTAAAGATGTCCTACACATAGAAAACCAACAAGACCAAAATAAAGACAAAGAAACTGCACATAAACTGAGAATCTAAGAACCATAGGAAAAACCCAGTTTTCACAGGCCCCAAGAAGGTGGATTACATGGCAGGAACTCCCAAATAGCTCTCAGTCCTTTCTCTTAACGTTAATGGACTGAACTCTCCAATTAAGCGACATAGACTGTCTAGTTGTATTAAAAAAGAAGACCCTTCTATCTCCTGCCTTCAGGAGTCACATCTTGCCCGTAAAAAGAAACACATATTCAATGTTACAGGTTGGAACAAAATCTACCAAGCAAACGGACACCACAAACAGGCGGGAGTTGCAATCCTAATATCAGATAAAATAGACTTCAAATTCAAATTCGTGAGAGGAGATAAAGAAGGTCGCTACATACTAATTAAGGGATCTCTCTTTCAGGAGGATATTACAATTCAAAATATCTATTCGATAAACAACGGAGCACACAAATTTATCCAAGAAACACTCTTTCCCTCAAATCCCATATAAATCCAAAGACATTAATTGTTGGGGATTTTAACACACCACTCTCCCCACTAGATAGATCAACTCCGCAAAAACTCAACAGAGAAACCGCAGATCTAAACAGCTGCACAGATCAACTAGATTTAACAGATATCTACCGAACATTTCTCCCAGCAGCATCAGAATACACATTTTTCTCAGCAGCACATGGAACATTTTCTAAAATAGACCACATTTTAGGCCACAAAGCAAACCTGTCTAAATTCAGAAACATTGAAGTTATACCTTGCATTCTCTCTGACCACAAGAGAATAAAATTAGAACTCAACACCAAAAGCCACCAAAGAAAGCCCTATCAGGGCTGGGAAGTTGTCTCAGTGGTAGAGCACTTGCCTTGCTTGCATGAGACCCTGGGTTCGATTCCTCAGCACCACATAAGCAAAATAAAAAAGCTGGAAGTGGCGCTGTGGCTCAAGTGGTAGGGCACTAGCCTTGAGCGGAAGAGCTGAGGGACAGTGCTCAGGCCCAGAGATCAGGCCCCACAACCGGATGAAAAAAAAAAAAAGAAAGTAGGGTATCACATGGAGGCTGAACAACACACTGCTGAATCAAGAGTGGGTCATGGAAGAGATTAGAAAGGAAATTCAAATGTTCATGCTATGCAACAAATATGAACACACAAATTACCAGCTCCTCTGGGACACAGCAAAAGCAGTACTTAGAGGCAAGTTTATACCTCTGAGCTCCTACATCAACAAATTGGAGAGATCTGAAACCAACAATTTAATGACACATCTAAACCTCCTTGGAAAAGAGCAGCAAGATAAACACCAATCCAGTAGATGGAAAGAAATAATTAAAATTAAATCAGAATTAAATGAATTAGAATCCAAAAAAACTCTAGAAAGAATCAACAAAACAAAGAGTTGGTTCTTCGAAAAAATTAAAAAAATTGACAGACCCTTAGCAAATCTTATAAAAAAAAGAAGAGAACACACCCAAATAAATAAACTCAGAGATGAGAATGGAAACATCACCACGGAAACAACCAAGATTCAGAACATTATAAGGGAATACTTCTCAACATTTTATAATAATAAGTTTGAGAACTTGACAGAAATGGACCTTTTCCTAGCAAATATTTACATGCCAAAACTAAAACAAGATGAGTTAATCCATCTTAACAGGCCCATATCAAGCGTTGAAATAGAAACAGCAATAAGAGAACTTCCAGCTAAAAATGTCCAGGACGAGATGGTTTTACAGCGTAATTCTACAAGGCCTTCAGAGCAGAGCTCACACCAATACTCCTCCAACTCTTCAATGAAATTGAAAGAGAAAACTCACTACCGAACACATTCTATGAAGCCATCATAACCCTCATCCCAAAACCAGGCAGGGACTCATCAAAGAAAGAGAACTACAGACCCATTTCTTGATGAACATTGATGCAAAACTTCTCAACAACATTTTGGCCAATCGACTTCAACAATTCATCCAAAAAATCATATACCACAATGAAACAGGATTCATTTCAGGGATGCAAAGCTGGTTCAATATACGCAAATCAATTAATATTCTTCATCACATCAACAGGACCAAGAATAAGAACCACATGGTTATCTCAATATATGCAGAAAAAGCATTCTACAAGATCCAACACCCCTTTATGATGAAGGTTTTGGAAAAACTAGGAATCCATGGAACATTCCTAAATACAATAAAGGCTGTATATGACAAACCTACAGCCACCATTATAATTAATGGTGAAAAACTATAGCCATTTCCTCTTAACTCAGGAACAAGCCAAGGATGTCCACTCTCTCCACTTCTCTTCAATCTAGTATTAGAATGCTTAGCTACAGCAATAAGACAAGATGCAGACATAAAGAGGATCCAAATAGGGAAAGAAGAAATAAAACTCTCCCTCCTTGCAGACGACATGATCTTGTATTTAAAAAATCTCATAGACACCACTCCCAAATTACTCAAGCTGATTCAAAACTTTGGTAAAGTAGCAGGGTATAAAATTAACCCCCCATGTTCCTGGGTTGGAATGATTAACATCCTGAAAATGGCAATATTTCCCAAGGCTATCTACAAATTCAACACGATACCTATCAAAATTCCAACCTCATTCTTCAAGGAAATAGAAGAGGCAATCCAAAAATTCATATGGAACAATAAAAGACCCTGAATAGCAAAAATGCTCCTCAATGGAAAGAACACTGCTGGAGGAATATGAATACCAAATTTCAAACTGTACTATAAAGCCATAGTAATCAAAACAGATTGGTATTGTCATAAGAACAGACCTCAGTACTAATTGAATAGAATTGAAAACCCAGAAATGAACCTATAGACCTATAGCCATCTAATCTTCGATAACGGAGCTAAAACAATAGAATGGAAGAAAGACAGCCTCTTCAGTAAATGGTGCTGGCCAAATTGGTTAACTACTTGTAGAAAACTAAAGCTAGATCCTTATATATCACCCTGCACCAGAATCAACTCCAAATGGATCAAATACCTCGAAGTCAAAGCAGACACTCTGAAAATATTACAGAATGGAATAGGAGAAACCCTAGGTCTCCTTGGTTCAGGCCGAAATTTTCTTAATAGAGACCCAGAAATACAACAAATCAAAGAAAGTTTGGACAAATGGGATTGCATAAAGTTGCAGAGCTTCTGCATGGCAAAGGACATAGCTAGCAAGATCAATAGAAAGCCCATGTATTGGGAGAAGATCTTCACTAGCCATACAATGGACAAGGTTCTTATATCTAAAATATACTTGGAACCCAAAAAATTAAATCCCCCAAAAACAAATCCTCAAAGAAAAAACTGCCCAATAAATAAGTGGTCGAATGACTTAAACAGAAACTTCTCTGAAGAAGAACGAAGAATGGCCAATAGACACATGAAGAAATGCTCAACATCCCTAGCCATAAAAGAAATGCAAATCAAAACAACATTGAGATACCACCTCACCCCAGTTAGAGTGGCAAAAATCAAGAACTCTAACAACAGATACTGGAGGGGATGTTGAAAGAAGGGAACCTTACTTCATTGTTGGTGGAAATGTAAACTTGTTCAACCACTTTGGAAAGCAGTATGGAGGTTCCTCAAAAGACTTCACATAGAGCTCCCCTATGACCCAGTAATCCCACTTTTGGGCATTTACCCAAATGTTTACAAACAAGACCACACTAAAGCTACCAGCATAACTATGTTTATTGCAGCATTATTTACCATAGCTAAGATAGGGAACCATCCCAGATGTCCCTCAGTAGATTATTGGGTCAAGAAAATGTGGTACATATACACAATGGAATTCTATGCCTCCATCAGAAAGAATGACATTGCCCCATTTGTTAGGAAATGGAAAAACTTGGAAAAAATTATATTAAGTGAAGTAAGCCAGGCCCAAAGAAACATAGGTCCCATGGTTTCTCTTATTTGCAATATCTAGTATAGGTATGAGTCAAGCGGAAAAATCAGAGAATGTGATGTTAGGAAAACGAACCCTCAAATATGTATTTTAAGGTTTTTGTTTCATTCATGCATGTGTTTCTAACGCATTTATAATATTATTTCTTTGTTGCTTTATATGTCCCTCCCCCACAGTGTAACCCCCGCTTTCACTATATTTGATGTCAGTATAACTTGTGGAGGAGAGGGGGAAAAACAAGTCATTTAAGGATACAGGTGGACTTGTTGCAACAATGAGAAGTACAATTTGTCATGTCCAAAACAAGCTTTACAAAGTCCGTGCGGATGGGGTTGTGAGGGGAAAGATTGTGATTGAAGGGGGGGGGGGCTGGGAAGGGATGTGAAGGGTAAACAAAGGAGGAGGCTTCAATGCTTGGTAAGAAATGTATGCATTATCCTGCCCATGTAAATGTAACCTCTCTGTACAGTATGCTCACAAATAAAATTAAATTAAATTAAAAAAAAAACAAAATCACAAACTCTGCATAAATCATTATAGATGTATACAAAAACTCTTGAATACATTTTGACATCAAAAGCAGGCAATTCACTTTGAAGTACTCCACAGAATCCGTGAATTGTTACTATAAGTTATTGTTGTTATTTGGATTGTGAAAATATGTTGTATTGACACAAAGGGATTAATGACATTTTTGAAATCTAAGAAAATTAACCGAATCATTAGGATTTAGGAGAACAAGTTATACAGCCTTCCACAACTTCAAAGAAGTAGTGATACATACTTATCCTTTTGGTAATATCAAATGCAGTTTTTTCCAAGTGGTTCTTCAGACCTGGTTTGACATATTGGTTCAACAGTTCCAGTGTATTTTTGCTATCTCAATTTCCAGCAGCAAGATGCAAGGGGGTCAAGAAGCTTTACTTTGGGCACTGGTATCTGAATCATGAAGAAGAAAGAAGCCACTCTGGTATTATTACACGTATATGCAATATGCAGGGGTGTTCAGCCATCTACAGTTATTGCATGTGACCCTTGAGCCACCAACTCACGGACAATGTCCAAGTGTCCACTGTAGGCTTCCCAATAAAGAGAGGTATACTCATCATCATCCCTAGTATTCACATTAGTGGCCTTTTTGGAAAGTATTCTCTGCACTGTAGTAAGCTGGTTATTTTCAGCAGCACAAAGAAGAAATTTGCTTGGATCTTTCTCCATTTTTTTTCTTGTAATTGTTACCATTCCTCACTTTTTCATCTTGTTCCTCATCTTCATCAGAATTGTCTAACCAGATACTTTGAGTGCCAGTGGAAATGAGGTGTCCATGTATTTCCCTAATAGTTCATGTTGGTTGAACTGGTCAGAAATACCTGGTGAATTTTCTGCGTATGTTTTTTCACCATGGTTTATTTTCTTTTTCCATTTTTTACTATTCGAAATTATTCTAACTGGAGATTAGGGAATAAATGGAGAGCAGAGGAAAGATGTTCCTCCATATTCAAAGGTACAGACAAAATGAGGACCAGTGGTGTCTTCATGTGCAACTTATTCTAGGAATGAGAAATTGTGAAATAATGCCTCCTATATAAATGATTTGGGAAATGGCAGTGCAGAAAGTGAAATGATTCAACCCAAAATATAAAACAATATAAATTAGGATAATTATGGAGCAATCATATTATCTATGAGAGCCATGAAAGAGAGAGATGAGCTATCCACAAAATCCATGCCTCTGATCAATTTTAGAACAAGCAGAAATTTGTTTTAAAAAAGATGGAAATAGAATTTATGTATTTAGTTGAAATTAGTAAATACCTTTTTAATAGCCTACATAAGAATCTAAATCCTTGATAGTACTAGTAACAGATCTCACTGAAATTAGTTGAATCACACTTTTCCTGTACAATGAAGGAATAGGTATAGACTAGGAAAGCAGCTAGAAAAGGCAGGCCGATTGTATCTGTGAGAAAACTTTGTGGAAACTGGTATTGAGGATTACTTACTGGTGACCCACTTGCATTGGAAGCATGATTCTGAACTCTTGCTTGCTGATTCTGAACTATTGCTTTGATCATTATATTCTCCAAAAAGAAAAAGTCAGAATTGATAACAAAGGACTACTAATCCATTTTGACTTTTCATTGAGCATCTTCAATCATCAAAATCACATGAAGACAATAGACAGGCCTATTTTTTTTAGATGAAAACAAGTGTCTTTTTAAATAAAAGGAATTTAAGTAGTCTTCCAAAGGACTTCTATTTTACTTACTCCATTATACATTTTTCCTAATGTTGAGTAACAATAAATAATGAATCTATTAGAAAGCTCTTAAAGCTCATCTGTTCAATAGTGAGTTCTCTTACACTATATTATGGTATTTTTTTGTATGGTCTTAGGAAGAAATTTACATTACTCACTTGAATTTGTGACAGGAAAATATCATGATTGTACATCTTTCTTCTATACTCTGTTTTACATTATTATCTAAATATGTGCATTAAATAAGTGTAGAGGAAAAAGTAGAAGCCACACTGGTGGATCATGGCTTTAATCCTAGATAATCAGAAAGAAGAAATCTGAGAATTGTGGTTTGAAACCAGACCAAGAAAAAAAAGTCCATGAGATTTTGATTTGAAAGTAACAAGCAAAAGCTAGAAATGGAGCTATGGTACAAGCAGTGAAATGCTAGCCTTGAGAAAATTAAAACAAAAAAATAACAAATTCTGGGACAGAGCCAGTCCCTGACTTCAAGCTCTAGCATTAGCATCAAACTAATTAATTAATTAACTAATTAATTAATTAAAAATAAATTAAGTGGTCAAATGTGGAGAAAATGCTCAGGGATATCACCCATGCTCTTATCTCAAAAACTACAATCTACCAAAAAAATCTATTTAATTAATACCTGTGTAAATAGAGTATTTTCATCACCCAAATGCACATCCATGCACAGTTACCTTTGCAAGGTAACTCTGTTATGTCTGGAGTACCACATAACATTATCACTTAAGTAGAAAGCATTGCAACATGGGTTCACTCTATCTCTCTAATGGATTTTTCTCCACACAAATATTCAAACCTTACAATTATTCCAATTCTTTGAAGTCATAGCTTTTTTCTTTAACATCCATAAAATTAGAGTTTGAATTTAGTGTCTTGTGTCTCCTAAATGGGTGTTCTTACCAATTTGTCATGCCCCCAGCCTTAAATTATCCAGATTAATTTTCAGAAAGAATCTGGCTTCCTACTTATGTATGATCATGGTCTCAGTCCACTTGATGTTATTCTTCCTGGAATTTAGAATAACAGGTGTCTGGCATTGTGTACAGATCTTTCTGTCCAGTATGGGCTTTAACCACTATCCTCACAACAGTAGACTCCCATATACTCAGGTTTTTCATAAGCTTATCATAGTTGATTTTTTAAAATAAATCTTTGCATTTCCTGAAGGTTCTTGAGTACTGAATTAATTTGTGTTTTCTTGGGTTGGTATGTTTCATTTGAATATATGTATTCAGTGGTTCCTCACTTTTCCTTTGGTTTCTTTCACTCAAGTTCTTACCAAAAGTGCTGAGAAACCAATTCTTCTTTCTCAAGATAGTCAAGGTGAACTTTATTCCAAAGCAATTTCAGTAATATTTAAACATCTTCATATCTATGAATGGTATACAAATGCTAATCACTGAGAAGGGTCTTTTTATTTTCACAGCAGTCTTTGGCATTCACAGACTTATCATGAATTATACCAATATAATAAAACTCAGATGCTTGCCAGGAGGAGAAAAACCTATTACTTGACAGAGGCTTCCCTTCTCGTGAATGAAATACGCTGCTTGATGCAGGATTTCACAGAATCATATTGCTAGGGAGAGCCTAAAAAATCAGGTAACACTACAGAGTTGAGGGAGATTACTTGACCTCCTGAATAATTTACTTTTATGTCAAATAAAAGCAGGCTTCCAAAGAGAGTAGACTTTAGAGAAACATGTTGAGTTGTATGTAAATAGGTGCTTAGCTGACTTTGTTAATTGGTGGACTAATACAGGGAAATAGAGTACAGCAAGGTAAAAAAATAAAGAACTCTGCATTGAAATACTCATTTGTGTGTGTGTGTGTGTGTGTGTGTGTGTGTGTGCGTGCACACCTGTGCGTGTACACACACACGCATGTGCATTGCTCATGTATGCATTATTCATTGCTGAGGCTTGATAGTGCCTAGACACTATCCCAAAGCTTCTGTGGTCAAAGATAGTGGTCTACCACTTGAACCACTACTCCACTTATGGTATTTGGAGATAATCACATGTATTGTCATGATTGGACTGGCTTTGAACAGTGGTCTTCAGATCTCAGACTCCCAAGTAGCTAGCTAAGCTGATTCAGTCTCTGAGTAGCTAGTTAAAATGCTGCCTGTCCTCTATGCTTCACAGCTGTTTTATACTTTTCCTGAGGTAATCACAAGTCTAAGTCATATATGTCTAATTGTTTAAAAATATTTACTGCTTGGCACCAGGGCTCCCAAATGTACTCTTAACTACTTAGGAGGCTTGAGAACAGAACCCAGGCCACATTTTAGTGGACTTCCTTAATCTATAGCTGGGTGCATTGGATCATTTCCACCATCCTGCACTATCTAGAGACTAAAATTGGAAGGACGGCAGGATCAAGGGCAGCCATGGTAGATAGTGCAACTCTAATGCCTTTGATGATGGGAAGGCTAAAAGGACAGATCAGGTGCATGTTCTTGTGGAAAGGGAACCCCTATCCTAAAATTAACAACTGATATGATGCCAGCCTAGCAAGAACAATACACCAAATTGAAATCCCCACCAAAATAAGTAAATACCTTAACATCCAAAAACATAGTAGAATCTGTTCTTTGCTCTAATATAATCTTTATCTGATTATCATATAATGTGACAGAATAGTTTCTTCGTTAAACTTATAATATATTTAAAAGGAGCTAGAAAATTCTGTCTCACTTCTAAAGTGCAAACGAATGGCAAATTGCCTGATTTCTTACATATTTGACTACCACTAAAAATTCGTCCAATGATTATTATAGTAATATATTCTGAATTATTACTTTACTGTGTAACCGTTTTTAAACTTTTTTGCTTCTCTGTTGAAGTTTAAGTATTTAAATTGTATCATCAAAATATATTCCTTGGGTACTTGGGGCAGTTCTTTACTAAGTTTTTAACCAATGGCTTCTAAGAGTTCTTTTTTTTATTGTTAAAATATTGTACAGAGGAGTTACAAATAAATGGGCAAGATAATGAGTGCCTTCCTTATCAAGCATTGTTGCCTCCTCCTTTGTTTCCACTTCCCATCCCTCCCCATCCCCTCCTCTTCCCCCCTACCCAATCCTCCGCCCCTCCACAGTCAAAGTTGTAAAGTTTGTTTTTCGACATAACCTCTTGTACATCTCATTGTTGCAATGGGCCCACCTGTATCCCTATTTAAGCGATTTGTTTTTTCCCTTCCCCTCCAAATTTATACCAACAGCAAATACAGTGAAAGCAGGGGTTATACCGTGGGGGAGGGACATATAAAACAACAAAAAAAAATCTTATAAATATGTTAGAAATAATCGCATGAAAGAAAAAAAAATTGAATACTTATCTTGGGGTTCATTTCACCTAACATCAACTTATCTGACCTCTCCTACTTGACTCAGACAAATACTAGTTATTGCAAATAAGGGAAACCATGGAACCTATGTTTCTTTGGGCCTGGCTTACTTAACTTAATATAATTTTTTTCAAGTGTTTCCATTTCCTAAAAAATGGGGCAATGTCATTCTTTCTGATGGAGGCATAGAATTCCATGTAAGAATTCTTAATTGGTATATTATTTGGTTTATTTTTTATTTTAATTTAATTTTATTGTAAAGATAATTTACTTAGGGGTTACATTTTCATAAGTAAGATAATGAGTACATTCCTTATGGAAGGAACCTTGTTATCCCCTTCATCGATTTTTTTTGTTTACTCATACAACTACTGATGCTTTTGCAATTGCTATCGGTCAATGGGTACTTTTTCTTTCTTTGTTCATGCATTTTTATTATAAAATTGATATACAGAAGGTTTACATTTACTTGTCACCTAAAGAGTACACTTCATTTTATTTTCTAAATTTCAAATTATGAACTTAATTACTTTTTTTTTTGTTTCATTAGGGTAATTCTTTTTTCAGAGCTGTAGGATTAATTAATTTAATTTTGCATGATTTTCACACATGTAAATTAATCAGACACATATATTTTGCTTTTAAAATATTTAACATGTGAATATATAAAATTATTTTCTTAATGTTATATGGTTGGTGAATTTAAATAAATTTATTTTCTTATAGTTCTAAACATATTTTTCCAGGTAACAAATACTAACTGTATTTTCAAGAAGTACATACTTTATTAAGAAAGGCTTCATTACCTGGTCACTTTTTGAAAATTTACTTTCTTGTACTTGAATTTAAAAAAGTTTGAGCTGGGCATGGTGATTTGTGGCTTCATTTTCTACCTATAGGAGGAACTGCAAATAGGTTTGTAATTCAGGAGAGCCTGGGAATCTATGAGACCTTATTCTAAAAATATCCATAGTGAAATGATTAGAGATATAGCCATCGATAGCGAGATATGGAGCGCGCACCTGGATATCATATTCTAAATCTTGAGTTAAAACACCAGTAACCTCAATCTTTTGTCAAAATAAAACGATACATGTTTCAAAATGTTTATTATTTAAAACTTGTTTGCAAAGGTTCTCATCTGTTCTATTTCTTAATTTTCATTTTACTTAATCTATAAGAATCCAAGTGTATTGTCTTTTATTTCTCCTAAACTTTTAAAAGGTATGAGCAATATTATTATTTCATATATTAACCTTCTTTTACTATTTGTGATAATTTCCTCTGTTTAATATGATAATATCAATATTCCAAATGTGTGTACGTGGTGTGTGTGTGTGTGTGTGTTTGTGTGTGGTTGTGTGTGTGTGTGTGTGTGCTTTGTGTGTACTTTGTAATGTTGGGGGGGTCAGATCCATGGTTTCACATATGCTAGGCCAAGGTTTTTCCACTGCACTATACTGTCTAGTTGCAATGTAGTGTTTTAAATTATGACTTTTAAATTTTCATTACTAGTGATTTTTCAAAATTATATATGATAAAATGTGATCCATATTCTATCCACGTTAGCAAATTTTAATGTTATTTAGAATATTTCTACTGCCTTTCCACTTTCAAACACTTGTGTTTGTTATTGATAAAGGTTTTTATTTCCTTCTTTTCTCTCTTCATTTTGCCATTAGACTTTACTTATTCTTTCTCTATTTCTTTGGAAAATAATTATCATATTCCTATTATAATTACTTTACATTGTAAGAGGTCTATACAATGCTTTATTTTCTATTTTATTTTTCCAATCTTTTCTGACTCTCAGCTCACATATTAGGTGGATTAAAAAGAAACTTGTTTCAGGACACGTTGATTATTTTCCTGCTTCGATTCTCTGTAGTCTTTCTGTCTTTTGAAACAAAATACTAATGGCATACAGCTCCTATATGGTCCATCATTCTGTCCCCTCTCACTCTCCTCTGTAGTACAGCTCTCAAGTCATTATCATTCAGCTTTATTATACTGTAGCATTATCTAAATTTTAACTCATTCCTAAATTAATTTTAGTGGCTTCAAGCATTCCCTAAAGACATTTTTCTATATATAATATCTGGGGCCTTGTGTTTTCACAAGGTGCAAAATATGAGTGACTATCAAACATCTAGATAACTGTGTTATTGGATATTGGTCAACCTGCTCAATAAACTCGCATGTAAGTTCAAGGAATACAGATCATTCAGAACAATCTTTTAAAATGGTGTAGCTTGAGCCCTCATACTAGATTTGAATCTTATTACCATGTTTAGTAGTGAGGACAAAATAGCTCTACTATAAGAACAGACACAGAGAAGAATGTAACAGATTTATCAAAAATAAATTCTTAGTTTTATGGTCAAAAGATTTTTAAAAGGATGCCATGAACTTTATCAAATAAAAATAGAATTTTAAAAAGGTGTATTGGCAGTATTGCTTCTCTAGATTTAAAGAATGTTCTTGGATTACTACCTTAAACTTTATACAAAAATTTAAAATAAAAAATGATTATCAAACTAAATGTGAGATATAAAAACCGATAATATGTAAATGTAAAAATTCATGACATTGGATCAATAAAGGTTTCTAAACATTTGACATGGAAAACGTTAGTGGCTAAAGTAAAGCAAGAATAAACGGGTTAATATCAACAGATGACCTTTCATAATTCTATGAAAGAAGTGAAAACATATCCAACCAATAGAGGGCACATATTTGTTAATGCTTCAATGTTAACTCGACAATGATCCTGAGTCTTAACTACTTTTATATCTTCTTATTACATATAATTTTTTTCCTGAACAAGTTATTTCTTTAAAAAACATATGTAAATTAATCGTCAATAAGAAGAGCAAATGAATTAAGCTCCTCTTTAGTATCTAAGAAACAATAAAAATAAAACTCATTTCTCTGACCATAATATAAAAAGATGACAGAAAATATAGTAATGCGTTTGTGGAGAAATTGATATACTCTAGATAGCGAATGATTTGTTTAATACTGCAATCAATTTTGCAAGCAAGTTTTCAAGTCTTCTGAAGGTCAAAGAGAATTGTATATGATCCAGCCATTACACTTCTATGTATTAGTAAAGAGAAGTAAAAAACTTATTTGGACAGGGAATGTAGTTCATTGACAGTGCACTTGAATAGTATGTGTGAGAATCTGGAAATAATCCCCAAAACAAATTTTGAAAAGACACACTATAAAGGATATATGAAGGACAAATTCCTGTAACTTAATTTTGTATCTATTTTTATGTCTGTTCTAAAATTTACAGCATTTTTTTTCATTTATTTTATTTTATTTTTATTATTGTGAACATACTGTAGAGAGGGGTTACAATTACATTGGCAAGATAATGAGTACATTTCCTATCAAGCATTGTAGCCTCCTCCTTTTTTTACTCTTCACATCCCTTCCCAGCCTCTCCCATCCCCCACCCAATCCTCGCCCCCCCCGACCAAATTTGTAAAGTTCGTTTTCGACTTGACAACTTGTACTTCTCATTGCTGCAACGGGTCCAACTGTATCCTTATTTAAACGACTCGGTTTTCCCCTTCCCCTCCACAAATTATACCGACATCAAATACAGTGAAAACAGGGGTTATACTGTGGGGGAGGGCCATACAAAGCAACAAAGAAACAATCTTATAAATGCATTTGAAACAAATACATGAAAAAAACATTTAAATACATATCTTAGGGTTCAATAAAATTTACAGCATTTCTATTTGAAGAAATGCAAGTTTGTGAAAATTAAGCTTGGAAAACCTCTGATTGTACCATTCACTTCCAAAGAACTAAAATGTATACAATAAAAGGAGATAAATATATTACATGTGAATTTCATGTCTGCAATATATATATATATATATATATATATGTATGTGTATATATATATATATATATATATATATATATATATATAGTTAAAAATAATTCACACAAATTACAGAATACCTAAAAAGATGTTTTCGTTGTTGGCTAAAAATTCTTTGTAAACTACAGTTTTTAAAACAAAGATGTGATTCTGTTTATTTTGTTTATTTTGGTATTTTTTTGAGTTTATACAGAGATAACTCAATCAAAAAGTGTATGTGATAACTGGAATATCTAGGAATTATGCATCACTTATAAGTAATTGATAACATTTTCTGGAAGAAACTTTTAGCAAATGACAGAAGATTCAAATCTATGCATGTACATTTTACGAAAGCCATGTTACTTGCTCAATCCAATTGCTTTCCTTTTCTTTGCTAGAAAAAAGTATTCTCAAGATAAGAGCCAATAGCAGTGAAAAGAAACAAAATACACAATCATCTTGATTTATTTGTGAAAATAACAAATGAAATAAAACAATTCCACTTAAGGAACTCCAATATTAGTATCTATGAAGATGTTCCTGAATGGATCCATTCAGGATCCATTGAATTTTTGGAATTTTAATTTCTACTAACATATGAAAACTCTAACAAGAAAACAAATATAGTCTTAGAGCAAACCAGCCTTGGAATAATTTTCTTAATTGTTTTGAAATTACAAAAGAATTGATACCATTAAAATGATCCTTTCCTATGGAAATATTTAAAAATGTTTGTCTCTTATTATAATTCAAATAACAAACAAGAGAAATTTTATATAATCATTGCAAATATCATTTTAATACTATCATAAAATAGAATAAATGACAAGACCCAATATATTATCATTATTATTAATTCCTAAACATTACCTAAATATCTTGACCAATATAAATAGTCATGTCTTTAACATAGAGGTAAATATTCTATACTTTTTTTTTAAATAGAAGATTTTTTTTTATTGTGAAAATGCTGTACAGAGTGGTTACAATTAAATAGGGATACAGGTGGACCCATTGCAACAACGAGATGTACAAGTCGTTATGTCGAAAACGAACTTTATTCTATAATTGTTACTTAGCATTTTCCAGGGGCATATATTCATGTTTCTTTTTTTATTGTGAAAATACCGTACAGAGAGGTTAAAATTACATGGGCAAGATAATGAGTACATTTCTTATCAAGCACTGTTGCCTCCTACTTTGTTTCCCCTTCCCATCCCTTTCCATACAACCCCCCGCCCCCCCCCCCCACCCAGTCCTCCATGTAGGCTAAAGAAGCTTTCTAAGAAATGTTCACAGCAGTTAAAAGATGTTTTTATGAAATTAATGTGATATATGTTGCTGTTACTGTTCTTGCTCTTGTTGTTCTCGTTGTTGTTTGCAAGGCTTGGGTATTGTCCCTAAGCCTTTTTATGCTCAAAGGCAGCACTCTACAACTTGAGGCACAGAGCTAATTCCTGTTTTTAGTGGTCAATTGGAGATAAGAATCTAACAAGTACTTTTTTGACTGGGATAGTTTTGAACACAATTCTAAGATCTCATTACCCAGAATAGCTCGAATTATAGGCGTGAGTCAATGGCACGGTTTGATGTATATTTTAAATTTTAATTATGTTTTAAGATTTTTGTTTCACTATAATGTACATCGTTCTACACATAAATTTAGGTATATGTATATATTTCTGGTGAAAAATAATCTCTAAAATGTATGTCTTTCTACATACAATATATATGTATATATGTGTATATATATATATATATATATATATATATATTTCTGAAGATAGACTCCCTCTAAAATTTTTAGGCTAATGTTTTTTTACTTTTTTCATTCAAAGATATACACTCTATTTTTCCGAAAGTTTCCTAGAATAAAATAATTAATATTTCAATAGAATGTAGAGTTTATTATGTTCAGGGGAATTTCAGATATACACATGATATTATAGTAAAATTTGCAGTATATTAATTGAAATAATTCTGTTCAAACTCATAAATACTTGTGTGTGGTGGTGGGGAGAGAGGAAGTTAATTCATACTGGTTAGGAATTTGCAATACTTCAAAAATCTATTCCATAATTTGTTATAAGCACATAGTCAAGCTACCTGATGTGCTTTAGTTCTTTTTGTTTATTTGTTCAAAATTTTAATATGGATGCATGCACAGTGGTAACATTAAAATTATTAATCAAAAGACAAATAATCGCAAAATCATAGATACATATCAGACTTTCAATAGTTAGCACTTATGATGTTAATAATAAGCTTGATGGATATGATGATGACCACAGTGTAGCCTGATAATGTCATTGTTGTGATTGAAAAGGAAAAAAACTTTACACATTTTTGAAGCTAGATTTCCCACATTGAATACATAGTAATAAACAGCGTTGGATTACATACAATAAGAATAACAAGAGGAGAGTTTCAATATCAATAAATACATTCACATAAACAGGCAGAGACCATAAAAACCCTAATACCTGCAGTCTCTCTAATGTATATTCACTTTTCTTGATGGTACTATTTTCTTATAAATAAAACCATTTATTTCCACATTTTGGTGGACTAAAGTGTAGTTTTCAACTTAGTATGATTAGTTCAAATAACATTCTCATATAGATACTATTCAGTAACCAATGTTTTCAAATGATATATTGAGTTTGTTTGGAAATACAGCTGTAAAGACATGACACAATTTACATAATACCACTTTCATATCTGTAGTTACCTAGAAAGGACATAGGCCTTAGACCCAGGAGATAAAACTTATTTTTATTTCTACATGAAACAATTTGTGACTTTATACCAACAAACTGAATTTGACTCTTTCCTTATTTGTAAGGTAAAGTGGAAAATGTAAGGACTCTTCACTTTTCTTTATTCTTGCTCTAGAAGTCAACAAATATATTCTTCATTATTTCTGTTAGATTACATTGATTTACACATGAGAAATGTAAGGCCAACAATCAATGTAGTGAGTAAATAATGATACTAGAATATGTGTCTGACTCTTCACTCTGTGTGCTCACAAAGAGAGTAATTTGGTGATAGAGAGGACCAATATGAAAAGACTATGGGGGAAAAAGCATACTTTCGAAATGGTTGTTTTAGTACTAGGTGACAGTGATGAGTAAATGAAACAGGCTGGTGTTAGGGCCATAAAAAGGAGTACAGAGAAATCATATTGTGTAAGTCGCTATGGCGAAAACGAACTTTACAACTTTGGTGGGGAGGAAGATTGGATGTGGGGTGGGAGGAGGATGGGAAGGGATAGGAAGGGGAAACAAAGGAGGAGGCTAAAATGCTTCATAAGAAATGTGCTCATTATCTTGCCCATGTAATTGTAACCCTTCTGTACAGTATTTTCACAATTAAAGAAAGTCATAAAAGCTCCAAAAAAAGAAATCATATTAGTGATAAAAACTGAGTAAATCTTGATCATTCATCTTATCTAATAGGAAGGAGTAGAAGGGTAAGAAGAAATCTAAAGTGCTTCCACACATTTGGCTGGTAACTGTGTTAGTGATGTTCTTAGTAATAAGAACAGCAGGTGGAAATAATGGATTTAGGGGGAAAATGTCTGATAGTTCTAAAGTTTATATTAAACAGATGCAAAGATAAGTCTGTTTAGACATGATCAAAATATCCACGATCATGTATAGGAAAAAAGAATAATAAAATTGGGGGCATTATTGGAGGGAAGGGGAAAAGGAAAGTTCTGACACAAATGTGAGCAATGTGAGTACCAGTGTGGATAAGATTGGAAGAAAGAGATACATATGGAAACAAAAAGTAGTAAACAGAGATTGACAGAATTAAAGGAAGGAAAGAATTTGCAGGAAGATCTTGAAGGAAATATGCTATTTGGAATTGAAAAGTAAAAGGACATAGACAAGTTCAATAAGAAAAGTGTTTTGGTGAAAGTCATCTTGATAAAATTTTGAGATATGAATGTGAATCAATAAAATTCTGGATCCATGAATTCAACAGAAACTGTTGATTTTAAATGTTGGGAACAAATGCTTTTATCCTGACCTTAGAAGAATTATACAGATTTAACTGTCATAAACTTTACTTAGAAGTATTCTGTGAGGGGCGGGGAAGGTGGCTCAGTGGTAGAGCATTTGCCTTGCATGCCTGAGGCCCTGGGTTCGATTCCTCAGCACCACGTAAGCAAAAAGAAAAAATCCGGAAGTGGCGCTGTGGCTCAAGTGGTAGAACGCTAGCCTTGAGCTGAAGAGCTGAGGGACAGCGCCCAGGCCCAGAGTTCAGGCCCGACGAAAGGACCAAAAAAAAAAAAGAAGTATTCTGTGAATATTTTTTGAAGACGTTTTTAGCCAGAAGTTTATAGATTGAACTACAGCACAAACCAGCCTAATTTGTCCTACAGTTCCAACGAGTGGCCCATGTATCCACATCAGTTTGGAATTTTATTGAAATATCTTTAGATATGTTTGGATATCTTATCAGCTTATTCATTATAAATGTAGGAAAAGTAACACCAAGTATTAGGTTGAACATGCATCTTTACTGATGTGACTGAAGACTCCTGGAATTGATTCTTCTTTAGAATAGAAAATGCTTCAATAACCATCGACACATCATAACTGTCATATACTCTATTTTACTCTAGTTCTTGTTAGGGATATCTCCATGCTGAAATAACCGTGTCAATCAACCTACCAGAAATTCTTATATGTAGGAAGTTCTCTTATAAACTTCAAACTTTATTGAATGGAAGAGTTCAGACATTACCCTCACCAGTAAGATTAAATACCTAGAAAGATATGACATTTTGCTTTAATGCCTTTCTTTCATTTTCTCATACCCATTTGCAAGTAGGGAAGGATTCTGATGTAACAATAATACAATGGTGACTAATACTAACACAACATCTAGGATCTAGTGTTAATTCGGATACTTTCTAATTGGCTCCAAATTTTGTGAATATTTATATTTCTCCGGGGAAAACTAATGAGCTCCAAGAAAATGTCCCTAAGGAACCTGTCAATTCTAATGTCACTATTTGTCTCAAAATTCTTTAAATTCTACATCCTCTAATGTGGGCATAGTGTTATACTGTGGAACTTTTCTCCTGAGAGAGTGAGTACTACCCTATTGTTTAACATGGACAAAGTACCTTCATACATAGACTGGGCATGTGCAACAAGAAGTGGTAGTTGGACAATGTTCTTAGCAGTTTGTACAGATGAAATGGAAATAGAGCAACTATGAACTCAAAAGGAATGTGCAAAAATGACAATGGCACAACGTAGAATGTGCCAAGGAAATGCTGAAATGTAATTTCAAATTATGAGCTCAGGTGTCAGGGTGTGTTCAAAGTACAACTTCAGACAATGTAGTTGGATATCTTGGTGGGGGGGAAGCTGCTTTAAACTATGCTGAGATAATTGTACATGTAGAAGCTCCTGACTCTGTCTCTAATCAGCTACAACATCATCAACTTAGGGACTATTTTCCAAGTGCAAATTGAGAAAAGAGGGCAAAACACAGTTAGTGTTCAGGGTGAAGTAATGGACATCACATAACTTTTCATATACGTCTTCATTTACTTTGGAGCATTAAAGTAGGAAAAAGCCAAGTAAATATTTTCAAGAATCTAAATTGAATGGGAGGTATGATATTGTTCTCTTTTTAACTTGGAAGTTAAAGATTATGTCTTTTTATACTCTAACTTGGGAAAATGATCTGCTGTCAGTTATTTTCTTCTCTTCCCCTTCTTTTCCCCTTCCACTTACTTACTTTTTATTTAAACAGACATATTTGAACTTGCATTTCTAAATGCTTCAAAATTATCTGAAATACATACTACTGCTGGCAGCCTTCTATATCTTTCTCAAGGGAATATTTTGTCACTACCATTTTTATCCTATATGATACTGGATATCTTTCTGCCTAATTGAGTGCAAGATATGCATTAGATTCATCCAGATATCTCAACCCTTGTACCACCATTAAATTCTATCGTACATAGAAATCATGATTTTAGAATGTCTGGGGAGGTGGCATCTCTCATTTTTGAATGACCCTAAGTAATAGTTACATGCAATCATGTTTTAAACCAATATGTCACTCAGTAAATGAATAATTGACAAAATGTGGTATATATGCAGCGGAATTCTATGCTTCCAATTCCAAATGGAAAGACTTGGAAAAATCCTACTAAGTAAAATAAACAAGACACAAAGGAAGTGATTCCATAGTTTCTCTCAGTTGTAATAAGTAGGAAATATCTAGGATAGTCCCAGCAAATGAGCAGAATGGCTCAATGGATATGTATAAGATGTTGCTGAGCAAAATGACCTCCTAGATATGGAAACAGAGGTTTTTCTTTGTGGTTGTTGTTTTTAATGTGCTATGTGATTTCTTTTTTTCTTTTGCGTTTTCCCCAATGGTTTGTTCCCTGCAGTATTTGATTTCAGTATCATGTGTCATTGTACATACATTTATCTTAATTTGGAAAGGGAAGAGGAACAACAAAATTTCGAGACAAAGAACAAAGGGCAAACCAACACAATAGCAATACTCACAAGACAACATGTTGGAAATTTACATTACAACTTGTGAGGGGTATTGGGGTGAAGGAAATTTGTGAGAAAAGTGAGGGAGGGGGTAAAAAGTTCGACATGTTATGTATTCACTACCTTACAATTATTGCAACCCATTCTATATATCACCTTGACTGCAAAATTAAATTACAAAATAAGCTACATAAAATATAATTTGACTGTATTTATATAGTAAATAATATTCTCTTATCCCTTTCTTTATCAGAGGGTCATCAACTTGAATGTTATCAAAGTATACAATATTTTCACAATATACTTGACATTATTTTGAAAAAAACATAATTTTAGTATTGTCTTATAGTAAAACAGGAAACAGTTCAATTCTATGGAAACTCCTAACTTTTAAAACTGAATAATTGTTAAGAGAACAGAATATAAGTGTTCTTCAATATGCCTATGACTATTACTCATTCTAAAATTCTGAACATTCCTTACCAGAGACATTTAAAACAGTATCTGTTTGCTTTTTATTTAATTCTGCAGTAAATACAGTTTCCAATGGGATGTTATGTATTTAAAAGTCAACAGAAAAAAGAGCCACATTCTGTTAGAAGATAAACCTGTGAACTATGAACTATCTATAATAATTAATTACAGAAGAGTAAACATTTGTTCATCAGAGTAAGCTATTATTTCTTTCTTTCTTTCTTTCTTTCTTTCTTTCTTTCTTTCTTTCTTAATTTCTTTCTTTCTTTTTTGTCGGTCGTGGGGCTTGAACTCTGTGCTTGAGCACTATCCTTTCACTCTTCAACTCAAGGCAAGTGCTCTACCGCTTGAGCCACAACACCATTTCTGTTTTTCTAGTGGTTAATTGGAGATAAGAGTCTCACAGGCTTTGACTCCGAAGTCTCTGATCCATTTCGAGTTGATTTTGGTGCAGGATGATATATAAGGATATAGCTTTAGTTTTCTACAAGTTAACCAATTTTGCCAGCACCATTTACTGAAGGGGCCGTCTTTCTTCCATTCTATTTTTTAGCTCCCTTATAAAAAATTAGATGGTTATAGGTCTATAGGTTCATTTCTGGGTTTTCAATTCTATTCCATTGGTCCTGAGGTCTGTTCTTGTGCCAATACCAAGCTGTTTTGATTACTATGGCTTTATAGTAGAGTTTGAAGTTTGGTATTGATATTCCTCCAGCAGTGTTCTTTCCATTGAGGAGCGTTTTTGCTATTCAGGGTCTTTTATTATTCCATATGAATTTTTGGATTGCCTCTTCTATTTCCTTGAAGAATGAGGTTGGAATTTTGATAGGTATCACATTAAATTTGTAGATATCCTTGGGAAGTATTGTCATTTTCACGATGTTAATCTTTCCAATACAGGAGCATGGGAGTTGTTCCCATTTTCTAAGTTCTGTTTTGATTTCCTTTTTCAAGTTTTCATCATAGAGGTCCTTTACTTCTTTGGTTAAGTTAATTCCTACCTATTTTATTTTTTGTGGGGCTATTACAAATGGAGTTGCTTTCCTAATTTCAGCCACACTTTTCTCATTGTTGGCATCCAGAAAAGCCATTGATTTTTGAGGGCTAATTTTATACCCTGCTACTTTGCCAAAGTTTTGAATCAGTTTCAGTAATTTGGGAGTAGAGTCTTTGGGATTCTTTAAATACAAGATCATGTCAACTGCAAAGAGGGAGAGTTTTATTTCTTCTTTCCCTATTTGGATCCCCTTTATGTCTCCATCTTGTCTTATTGCTGTAGCTAGGCATTCTAATACTAGGCTGAAGAGAAGTGGAGATAGTGGACGTTTAGTTTTTCACCATTAAGTATAATGCTGGCGGTAGGTTTGTCATATACAGCCTTTATTGTATTGAGGAATGTTCCATGGATTCCTAATTTTTCCAAGGCCTTCATCATAAAGTGGTGTTGGATCTTGTCGAATGCTTTTTCTGCATCTATTGAAATAAACCGGTGGTTATTAACCTTGCTCCTGTTGATGTGATGAATAATATTGATTTGCGTATATTGAATCAGCTTTGCATCCCTGAAATGAATCTTGTTTGATCGTGGTATATGATTTTTTGGGTGAATTGTTGAAGTCGATTGGCCAAAATTTTGTTGAGAAGTGTTGCATCAATGTTCATCAAAAAAATGGGTCCATAGTTCTCTTTCTTTGATGAATCCCTGCTTGGTTTTAGGACGAGTGCTATGATGGCTTCATAGAATGTGTTCGGTAGTGAACTTTCTCTTTCAAATTCATTGAATGGTAGGACGGGTATTGGTGTGAGCTCTGCTTTGAAGGCCTTGTAGAATTCTGCTGTAAAACCAACTGGTCCAGGACTTTTCTTAGCTGGAAGGTCTCTTATTGCTGTTTCTATTTCAATGCTTGATACGGGCCTGTTAAGATGGTTTAATTCATCTTGGTTTAACTTTGGCATGTCAATATTTGCTAAGAAAAGGTCCATTTCTGTCAAGTTCTCAAACTTATTAGCATAAAGTTTTGAGAAGTATTCCCTTAAAATGTTCTGAATCTTGGGTGTTTCCGTGGTGATTTTTTCCTTTCTCATTCTGAGTTTGTTTCCGTGGTGATTTTTTCCTTTCTCATTCTGAGTTTGTTTTGGTGTGTTCTCTTCTTTTTCTGATAAGATTTGCTAAGGGTCTGTCAATTTCGCTAATTTTTTCAAAGAACCATCTCTTTGTTTTGTTGATTCTTTCTGTAGTTGTTTTGGATTCTAATTCATTTAATTCTGATTTAATAATAATTATTTCTTTCCGTCTACTGGATTGGGGTTTAACTTGTTGCTCTTTTTCAAGGAGGTTCAGATGTCTCATTAAATTGTTGGTTTCAGATCTCTCCAATTTGTTTATGTAGGAACTCAGAGCTATAAACTTGCCTCTGAGTACTGCCTTTCCTATGTTCCAGAGGAGCTGGTAATTTGTGTGCTCGTTTTTGTTGAATAGCATGAATATTTGAATTTCCTTTCTAATCTCTTCCATGACCCACTCTTGATTCAGCAGTGTGTTGTTCAGCCTCCATGGGTTATCGGACTTTCTTTGGAGGCTTTTGGTGCTGAGTTCTAATTTTATTCCCTTCTGGTCTGAGAGAATGCAAGGTATAACTTCAATGTTTCTGAATTTGGACAAGTTTGCCTTGTGGCCTAAAATGTGGTCTATTTTAGAAAATGTTCCATGTGCTGCTGAGAGAAATAAGTATTCTGATGCTGTTGGGTGAAATATACGGTTGATTTATGTTAAATCTAGTTGATCTATGCAGTTGTTTAGATCTGCGGTTTCTCTGTTGAGTTTTTGCCGAGTTGATCTATCTAGTGGGGAGAGTGGTGTGTTAAAATCCCCAACAATTAATGTCTTTGGATCTATGTGGGATTTGAGGGAAAATAGTGTTTCTTGGATAAATTTGGATGCTCCGTTGTTTGGCGAATAGATATTTAGAATTGTAGTATCCTCCTGAAGGAGAGATCCCTTAGTTTGTATGTAGCAACCTTCTTTATCTCTTCTCACAAATTTTAATTTGAAGTCTATTTTATCTGATTGCAACTCCCGCATGTTTGTGGTGGCTGTTTGCTTGGTAGATTTTGTTCCAGCCTTTCACATTGAAAATGTGTTTGTTTTTACGGGCAAGATGTGACTCTTGAAGGCAGCAGATAGAAGGATCTTGTTTTTTAATCCAACTAGACATTCTATGTCACTTAATTGGAGAGTTAAGTCTGTTAATGTTAAGAGATATGGCTGAGAGTTATTTAGGAGTTCCTCCCATGTTATCCACCTTCTTGGGGGCTGCCAAAACTGGGTTCTTCCTATGGTTCTTGGATTCTCAGTTTGGGTGTAGGTTCTTGGCCTTTATTGTGGTCTTGTTTGTTTTCTATGTGTAGGACGTCTTTAAGAATCTTTTGTAGGGCTTGCTTGGTGGAGATGTATTGTTTCAATTTTTCTTTACTATGGAAGGTTTTTATTTGGCCTTCAGTTATGAAGGAGAGTTTAGCTTGGTACAGTATTCTTGGTTGATAGTTATTTGTTTTTAGGGCAGGGCATACATCATTCCAGGCTCTTCTTGCTTTAATTGTCTCTGCTGAGAAATCTGAGGTGATTCTAATTGGTTTCCCTTTATAGGTGATTAAACTTTTCTCCTAGACAGCTTTAAGGATCTTTTCCTAGGTCTGAATTGATCCAGTGTGGATTATAATGTGATAGTGGGATGCCCTATTCTGTTCTGTTCTGTTTGGAGTTCTAAAAGCTTCTTGTATTTGAATAGGCCTATCTTTTTGCATGTTTGGGAAGTTCTCAGCTAGGATCCTGTTAAACAAATTTCTTATACAATTAACTTCTGTTTATAGGTGCTCCTCTGCATCCATTATCCTTAGATTAGGCCTTCTGATGGTGTCTTTCAAGTGTTGGATAAATTTCTCATATTTATTGAATTTGTCTTGGATGCTTGTATGTTCTTTCTCTATAATGTCTAGGCTGTCTTCAGTCCTCGAGATTCAATCTTCTGCATGGTCTAACCTTCTGTGAGACTTTCTACTTTCAGGATGGGATTGGAGAAACCCTAGGTCTCCTTGGAGCAGGCCGAAACTTTTTTAATAGAGACCCGGAAACACAACAAATAAAAGAAAGCTTGGACAAATGGGATTGCATGAAGTTGCAGAGCTTCTGCATGGCAAAGGACATAGCTAGCAAGATCAATAGAAAGCCCACGAATTGGGAGAAAGTCTTCACTATAAATACAATGGACAAGAGTCTCATATCTAAAATACACTCAAAAAATGAAATCCCCCAACAACAAATCCTCAAAGAAACAACTGCCCAATAAATAAGTGGGCTAATGACTTAAAGAGAAACTTCTCTGAAGAAGAAAGAACGATGGCCAATAGACACATGAAGAAATGCTCATCCTCCCTAGCCATAAAAGCAAAGCAAATCAAAACAACATTGAGATACCACCTCACCCCATTTAGAATGGCAAAAATCAAAAACTCTAATAACAACAGATGCTGGAAGGGATGTGGACAGAAGGGAACCTTACTTCATTGTTGGTGGGAGTGTAAACTTGATCAACCACTTTGGAAAATAGTATGGATGTTCCTCAAAAGACTCCACATAGAGCTCCCCTATGACCCATCAGTCCCACTTTTGGGCATTTACCCAAATCTTTACAAACAAGACCACACTAAAGCTACCAGCATAATTATGTTTACTGCAGCATTATTTACCATAGCTAAGATCTGGAACAAACCCAGATGCCCCTCAGTAGATGAATGGATCAAGAAAATGTGGTATATATACACAATGGAATTCTATGCCTCCAACAGAAAGAATGACATTGCCCAATTTGTTAGGAAATGGAAAGACTTGGTAAAAATTATATTAAGTGAAGTAAGCCAAGCCCAAATAAACATAGGTCCCATGATTTCCCTTATTTGCAATATCTAGTATATGTATGAGTCAAGCAGAAAAGGTCAGATAAGGTGATGTTAGGAAAATGAACCCTAAGATATGTATTTTATATTTTTTTTCTTTCATGCATTTGTTTCTAATGCAATTGTAAGATTATTTCTTTGTTGCTTTGTATGTCCCTTCCCCACAGGATATCCCCTGCTTTCACTGTATTTGATGTCGATATAATTTGTGGAGGGGAAGGGGAAAAACAAGTCGTTTATATAAGGATACAGGTGGACCTGTTGCAACAATGAGAAGTACAAGTTGTCATGTCGAAAACAAACTTTACAGCTTGGGGGGGGAGAGGTATTGTTGGGGGGGAGGATAGGAAGGGATGGGAGTGGTAAACAAAGGAGGAGGTTACAATGCTTGATAAGAAATGTACTCACGCCGGGCGCTGGTGGCTCACGCCTGTAATCCTAGCTACTCAGGAGGCTGAGATCTGAGGATCGCGGTTCGAAGCTAGCCCCGGCAAGAGAGACCCTGAGACTCCTATCTCCAATAAACCACCAGAAAACCGGAAGTGGCACTGTAGCTCAATTGGTAGAGCGCTCGCCTTGAGCTGAAGAGCTGAGGGACAGCTCCCAGGCCCAGAGTTCAAGCCCCACGACCGACAAAAAAAAAAAAAAAAAAAAAATGTACTCACTATCTTGCCCATGTAATTGTGACCCCTCTGTACAGTATTTTCACAATAAAAAAACAGAAATTAAAAAAATAAAAAAGACTCACAGGCTTTTCTGCCAGGGCTGGGTTTGAACAGTGTTCTCAGATCTCAACCTCCTCAGTAGCCAGGATTATAGGCATGAGCCACCGGCACCCGGGTTAAGCTAGTATTTCTATGACAATCAATGCTAAGTTTTTATGCCATAATATCATCCTAGCCCAACAGTTTCCAACTTGTAAGGTACACCATAAAACATAAAATTCCCTAAATTTACATCATGACCAGCTTATCACTATTGTGAAAAAATACTGCACTTCTGCTGTGATGCCCTCCCAAATTTGCAAAGAACAGTACAATAAACATTACTGCATCATTCCCCCCCCCCCCCGCCAGTGGTATTCTTGAGATCAGAATATTTGCAAATATTATTTTTTTATTTTTATTGTACATTTATTTTATTATATGTTATTTGTTGGGTCTTCATCTATCCCACGAAAGATGGACGTGTTCCCAGGCAACATAAGTGCAACGCTAGCCCATTCCCCGGCCTCCCTTAACCCGGGAAACAATCAGACACAGCGGGGAGTCAAGTGAAAATAACTCGTTTGTTAACACACAAGAAGCACTTTTCAAAAGCAAAAAAGACAGGGTGTCATGGGGAGGAAAAGGAACCAACCAATCACTGTAAATGTCACACCTTATCATCCACATATGATTCCATGAGCTGTTTATGCACTAAACGTAAACAAATCGGGCTCTGCCCACTCAACTCTCTCTCAGCACAATCTTTGCTGCCCACGTGTCCCAGAGATTTCCCCTTTTTTTGTTTTAATGACATGTCCACCTCCCAGGTAGTTATCCTTTTCCCTCCACTGTAAAGGTTATTTTAACAGGATTACATTGGTAAGAATAGCATTGGCCATGCAGGGGGTTTGAGGCAAATCTGGGGGGGGGGGGAGATTCGCCAGACACGGATAGGGAGGGTTCTTGTGCAGGATTCCAGAGCCTGTCCCAGTTACCTCACAGCCCCACCTAGCACAGTAATAAACATCAGCCCCACTACAGGTAGAAATATCTGAAGCAGCTCGATTACTTCTGGGACATATATAAAAGTCATTATCTTGTAAGGTTGTACTCTTCACAACATGGGAGCAGCTGGGGTATTGGGAGTTCCACACATGCTGCACGGTGCATCCTAGTGGGTCCCCACATTCAGGCCATTCTACTATCGTCCAGAAAAACAAGGACATTTAAAACAAACTCTGCGGACATACCAAAGCAATCCCATGCACCTGGTGTCTTTTAAGTAAGCCAGTTCCTTGTATGTGCCTTTAAGTGAGCACAGGGGTCAAAATGACCTTTGAGCTTTACTGTCAGCTCCCAACACCCCATCTTTATTTAAAGAAGTGAACCCGCCTGTCTTAGGTTGGGTGGATTTGCCTTGTCTGCCTTACCTGTCATTGGGAACTTCTTCAGAGCGAAGCTGAATACTTGTCTTAGGTTGGTCAGACTGACACCCCCTCTTACCTGTCTCTGGCTGCGGTTCCTCTTAGGGGAAATTCATTCACTTGGAGCTTGATCTTATGAACTAGCTGGCTAAACTCATAAGAGATTGCACTGCACGGATAATGCAAAGAAGGCATAGAAAAACCATCAGCAAAAGCATTACCAGGCCAAGCAATATCATTAGCAGTACTTTAACATTAGTCATGGATGGGATAGCAGTCTTTGCCACTTCAAAGTCCAGACGTGGGGCTTGTTCTAATCCAGCTTTTTGCCTGTGGGGTTGAAAAAGATCTAAAGACAAATTATTATGATAAACATTCTGTATTAGTGCCATAGCAGCTGCTGCTGCAGAGGCGGCTAATGAAATAAAGGCCAAAATCATACCAAGTTTTAGACATGTTTACAGGAAGCATATGGATTCAAGTAATGCCGCTATAGAAGCAATTAGTAAAAGAACAATGAGAGCAAGTAACATTAAAATAATTAGCTAAACACATGCTTCGGCCACCATAGCCACTTTTCTTTCCTTGTTGGTTTGTTTATCCTTGGGCATCCTGTATAGAGAAAATGGGTAAAAACTTAAGGATCCTGGCAGGGATCCAAATGGGATGTGTAGGGCTAGATCTCTGGCAGGAGGTAAGTGTGAATGATGCCCACAAGGAACAAACACTGGGAGAATAGGCTTAAGCAGGTCTCCTTTATTCTTCCTCAAGGTGGCAGCGGGGGGGGGGGGGAGGTGGGAGAAGGGGGGGAGTTTTGCAGCCCCAGCTTTCCCAACTTCCTGAGTCCTTCCCTTCCCTACCAATCACTTCGAGGGGAGTTGATGTAAGGCACTTGTGACAGGCACTGCTTGGTGACAGGTACTGATTGGTCCCCTGGGGGCATGTAAGGAGCATGGACAGCTCATGGCTGTCAAGCTAGTCAGACGTGCCTGTGGGTCACATCTCTATGAGCAGGAAGTGCAGGAAGTGTGCTTCAACTGCTACTCTAGCTGACTCAACCAGATCTGACCGACTCTACCCACAAATCCCCCCTTTTCTTTTAAAAGGACCATCATTATGGTGACCCGTCATTGGAGGCATTTTTGCCGAGAGTGTAAGCATTTAATAATTCCCAGGAGAATAAGCCCTAATAGCGCAAGGCCTCCCCAGGTGACCAGAGAGGATGGTGAAAACCATTGTTGTAAGTTTTTAAGCACATCTTCTAAAAATGAGGCAGCGCAAATAATCTGTATGGTGGTTTGGTTTAGGCGGGTAACATCATGCAGCAGGTGGTGGGTGAAGTTTAAGTACTTAAGGCACCAAGGGCCTTTGATGTAGTTACTAAGTTTAGTGATATTGGGCGCTGGAGTGGAAAGCTGACAGACAGAAGTAGTGATAGCATTACATAGTCCTCCTTGTAATCGAAGAAACGTAATCACTTTTTGGAGCAAGTCTATTTGTTGCTGGAGAACAAGGAGGCCTCCGTTAAGATGGTTGGCAAATTGCAAATGTTGTAATTCTATGGATGACAGTTGAGGGATGAGCTGGTTTATCTCTTGCATGGTGGACATGCTTTGGGACAGCGATATAGTAGTGGTGGTAGCTGAAGCCACTGTAGTGATGATTGCCGACACGATTGTAATGATCTCTTTTAGGGCGTGGATGTACTAATTGAACCTGAGAAAACTGAGAGTCATTAGTAGCCAGAACAATAAATGCGGGAACACATACCAAACCTACAAAGTGATACGAGTCATTGGGTTGCCAGTGATTGCTGAGAGTGCAAGTAGCGGAGAAGTTGTCTCCTAGACAAAAAAAGAACAGGGCTCTAACCACTACCATTCCTTACACCTGGTTGCATGCAGAGTGGTTACAGCGACAAGTATTTGCCAATAGGAAAGGGAACAAATCCAGGCAGGAATATGATGAACAAACGACTGGCATGGGGAGTACTAGGTCTCCCAATTGTCCCCCTGATGAGTTCTAAAACTCCTTTAGATTTTGAGGTTTGGGATTTTTTTCAGATTGGTTGTATATAGCCTGGTAGAGGGACAATGTGAGATCCCCAAATACTCTGCCTTGCCAGGAACTGGCACAAAGGCTAATCACTAATTCCTCAAGAGGAATGGGAACATTGCCAAAGCTATCAAAGACCCTGCATGGGCATAACTGCATATGAAAAGGTATATCAGTAGCCTGAATACAATTTTTTTCTGATGGGACAAATGGGTTA
Source organism: Dipodomys spectabilis (assembly GCF_019054845.1). Taxonomy (NCBI): domain Eukaryota; kingdom Metazoa; phylum Chordata; class Mammalia; order Rodentia; family Heteromyidae; genus Dipodomys; species Dipodomys spectabilis. Next base: position 245,433 of record NW_024870989.1, read on the forward strand.
GGGTGCAGTGTAGTTCCACCATCCTGTCCCATGAGTTACTGTTGAGAGGGGGATGGTACAGCCATCAAACTGTTTTACAGACTCGTCTGAAAAACAAAAAGAGATGGCTCCCTTCCATCCAAAAGTAAGGTTTGTTTTTTGGTGCCATAGTGCAGCTGCTGAGAAAGGAAGGCCAACCGTGCCATTGGAAGAAAGCATTTGAGGGATGATGGTGGTATCTTCCCCTACTATCATCAAGATTTGGGGGCTAGACATTAACGTTATTTTACCTTGTCCTGTACCAGATTGAGAATTGGCTGTAATAATGGCACACATTAGGAGGAATAGAGTACCATGCCCTGAGTTAGGGTCTGGGGCCATAGCCTGGGCTTGTTCTACCAATTCCTTTAGGTCTCCCAAAGTGATAGCAGGGGCTCTAGGTTGAGGTTTGCGTCTCCTCCTCCTCGGGCTGTTCAAGTGTAGTCAACGCATCTCATTCGTAGGTGGTCACGGTTGGTCGGACAACTCCAGCTGCAGGTTTATCACCATGTCTGGAAAGATACAAGCAAATCCTCTCCCTTGTGCCATTACGGGAGCAGGACCCTTCCATTTTCTTGTCATGGGGTCCCTCCATCTAACCAAAGGGACTGGAGTAGGTGTTTTCATGAGTCCCCAATGCAGGGCCTCGGGGGACACACCTGTGGTGGGTGTGAATGTTAAAACGTTTTTTACTATAAGGCAATAATTTAATTGTATTTGGGGATCTTTATGCCCTAGCCCCTCCAGTTTCCCCTTTTCTTTTAAAAGAAGGGTCTTAATTTCTTTATGACTGCGTTCAACAATGGCTTGGCCTTGTGGGTTATATGGAATACCTGTCTGGTGTGTGATGTTCCAAAGGGTACGAAAATCATGAAAATATTTGGAGGTGTAAGCAGGGCCATTGTCTGTTTTAAGGGTCCAAGGAACGCCCATAATTGTAATGGCATGTAGAAGTGACTTAATGGCGCTGCTTGTTTCACCTGTTAAGGCTAAAGCTGTTAGAAAGCCTGAGAATAAATCTATGCATACATGGACGTATTTTTGTTTGCCGAACTGGGGGATATGGTTTATGTCCATTTGCCATTGGGCCTAAGACCTCGCGGATTTGTTTCCATGGGTTGAAGTGATCCTAAAGGTAAAGGAAGTGCACAGGTGGAGCAGGACTGAATCATGTGCTTGCATTGTTGGTGTGTCAAATCAGGAAATAATTGTTTGATAGTAGTAAATGAAAGCGACCATGCAATGTTCAGGCCTGGTCCATGGACGTATTGGTGAGTAATACAGTTGGTGTGATAGCACGATCAATGGCTTCATTACCAGCAGCTAGGGGTCCGGGGAGGTTAGTATGAAATCTAATGTGTTGAATGTACCAGGGTTGGGCATGGTTGTCTAGTACAGTTTGCAGTTTACACATTATTCGTGTTATATCATGAACATCATCTCTTAATAAAGCTCCAGGAGGAACGACAACAGTTTGTACAGCATATAAACTATCAGAAAAAATATTAAGAGGTTCTCTGGGAAAAGATGTAAGAGCTAGTAAAATGGCCAGTACCTCAGCAGCTTGAATGGACAGGGAATGTTGTTGAATCATGTATTTTTTAGTATTAGCATTGTAAAATCCATTAACAGTTTTCCTAATATCGGTAAAAAGCACTACAGCTTGAGGGATAGGTTGCCCCTTGGGACGAGTACAGAATTTACATGAAAGTGGGAGTTCTTGTGTAACTTTAAAAAGGGGTTCTTGGGCATATGATTATCAATGGTAAACTAGTAATGGATGACTTGTAAGGCTAATTCTTCTTCAGTTGTCAGGAAATTAAAGACTGTTTTTCGAATGGGCCAGATAATAGGGTCGGAGAATCGGCCATATGTTTGATGGCATCGTTCACTAAGCCTTTGATGGCTAAGTTGCATAGCATGGTAATGGGTGTGCTATTTTTTGGTAATTGGGAAGTGTCAAGGTGTACCCATTGTAACACACCACAAGTTTGAGTCAGCGCCGCCATTAGTCAATTATGAGTTAATATAATCAGGGTGATTTCTTCGGTGGTATCTAAAAACACCAAGGGTGTTGACCATAATCGATCAGTGACTTGTTGTAAAACTTGTTGAGCATCAGGGGAAAGTATACAAAGGGAAGTTGTGTCAGAGGGTCCCTGAAGCAATTGAAATAAAGTTTGGAGCTCTTGGGTAGGGAGGCGCATAAAATTGCGTACCCAATTGATATGTCCACATAATTGTTGTAATTCAGTTAAAGTATATGGGGATTTAATGACAATATTAGACCCATTTGGGGTAATTGTTTGATTTAAATGGTATCCAAGATAGGCGAAAGGGGCTTTAAGTTGAATTTTTTCAGGGGAAATTTGGAGGCCTATTTTCCTTGAGTTGTGTTAAACAGGCTTGAATCGTGGTAGCCTCTTTATGTGCTATTAAAATGTCATCCATGTAATAGACACAAAAGCATTTTGAATGCAAAGGTCTGATAGCATGGGCAACATACATCTGACATATAGTAGGGCTACTTTTCATTTCTTGAGGGAGAACTTTCCATTGATATCAATGTTTGGGTAACTGACAGTGAGGTTCCCAAACTGAGAAGGCAAAATATTTTTATCTTTGGGATGTACGTGGATGGAAAAAAAGTAGTCTTTGATGTCAATAATGGCAATGTGCCAATCATTGGGTATTGCAGAAGGATGTGGGAGTACGGGTTGAAGCATTACCATCTTTTTCATATGAATATTTATGGAATGTAGGTCATGGAGAAGTCTCTATTTTCCTTGAGCTCTTTTTTTGGATAATAAAAATGGGAGAATTGTGGGGACTGATGCTTTGTTCTATATGTTCCTTTTCTAGTTGCTCCTCCACTAGAGTGTGAAGATGAGGGAGCTTTTCAGGGAAAATAGGCCACTGTTCTACCCAAATGGGTTTGGTGGTATCCCATTGGAGTGGAAATGGCTCTGGTCCTACAACAGGGGCCATTAGAATTGGGGGTACTGTGGGTGACTAATGGCTTGATCGGTTATGATATCTTCATAAAAAGCCTTATCATCTGTTGATATCACAATACCCATATTAGTGAGGATATCTCTTCCCCAAATATTGCATGGAAGGCCAGGGGCAACAAGAGGTTTAAAAGCCCCAGTGACCCCATCACAGTTTTTCCATGACACCTTGTATGCAGGGGCCAGGAATTAGGTTCCATCCCAACCCTTCGACTTCTTTTTTTCTAAGAACTGTACATTTAGCCCCCGTATCAATGATGCACTTAAATTTTGTTCTTTAACCTTAAGTTCCATTCTAGATTTTACAGTTTGGATAGGAAAAGTCCATTTCACTTGATGTGGTGGTTGTTGTTTTCGTCCTTTTGGGGTAGGGGATGAGGACTACCCCATATTTAGTTTAAAGGCTGAGTCTAAGAGTGGCATTCAGTGGCCCCCAAAAAACCCTTTTTACATTTAGGACATACATAAGGAGGTTGCTTTCTTTCCGGTGAACCCCTGAGTGAAGGGCAATCCTTTTTAAAATGACCAGTTCCCAGAGGAGCTGGTAATTTGTGTGCTCATTTTTGTTGAATATCATGAACATTTGAATTTCCTTTCTAATCTCTTCCATGACCCAGTCGTGATTCACAGTGTGTTGTACAGCCTCCAAGTGTTACCAGACTTTCTTTGGTGGATTTTGGTGTTGAGTTCTAATTTTATTCCCTTGTAGTCTGAGAGAATGCAAGGTATAACTTCAATGTTTCTGAATTTGGACAAGTTTGCTTTGTGGCCTAAAATGTGGTCTATTTTAGAAAATATTCCATGTGCTGCTGAGAAAAATGGGTATTCTGATGCTGCAGGGTGAAATATTCGATAGATGACTGTTAAATCTAGTTGATCTGAACCTCCTTGAAAAAGAGGACCAAGATAAACCCCAATTCAGTAGACAGAAAGAAATAATTGAAATTAAATCAGAATTAAATGATTTAGAATTTAAAAAAAAAACTATAGAAAAATCAACAAAACTAAGAATTGGTTTATCGAAAAAATTAAAATTGAGAGACTCTTAGAAAATCTTATGAGAAAAAGAGGAGAACATACCCAAATAAATAAACTCAGAGATGAGAATGGAAACATCACCACGGAAAAAACCAAGATTCAGAACATTATAAGGGAATACTTCTCAAACTTTATGCTAATAAGTTTGAGAACTTGGCAGAAATGGACCCTTTCCTAGCAAATATTGACATGCCAAAACTAAATCAAGTTGTGTTAAACCATATTAATGGGCCCATATCAAGCATTGAAATAGAAACAGAAATAAGAGACCTCCCATCTAAGAAAAGTCCAGGACAAGATGGTTTTACAGTGGAATACTACAAGGCCTTCAAAGCAGAGCTCACACCAATACTCCTCCAACTCTTCAATGAAATTGAAAGAGAAAGTTCACTACCGGACACATTCTATGAAGCCATCATAACCCTCATCCCAAAAGCAGGCAGGGACTCATCAAAGAAAGAGAACTATAGACCCATTTTTTGATGAACATTCATGCAAAACTTCTCAACAAAATTTTGGCCAATCAACATCAACAATCCATCCAAAAAAATCATACACTACGATCAAACAGGATTCATTTCAGGGATGCAAAGATGGTTCAATATACACAAATCAATTAATATTGTTTATCACATCAACAGGAGCAAGGATAAGAACCACATGGCTATCTCAATAGATGCAGAAAAAGCATTTGACAAGATCCAACACCCCTTTATGATGAAGGCCTTGGAAAAATTAGGAATCCATGGAATATTCCTCAATACAATAAAGACTGTATATGACAAATCTACAGCCAGCATTATACTTAGTGGTGAAAAACTAAAGCCATTTCCTCTTAACTCAGGAACAAGACAAGTTTGTCCACACTGTCCACTTCTCTTCAATATACTATTAGAATGCCTGGCTACAGCAATAAGACAAGATGAAAGCATAAAAAGGATCCAAATAAGGAAAGATGATGTAAAACTGTCCATCTTTTCAGATGACATGATCTTTTATTTAAAGAATCCCACGGACTCCCCTCCCAAATCCTTCAAGCTGATTAAAAACTTTGGCAAAGTGACAGGGTATAAAATTAACCACCCAAAATCAATTGCTTTTCTGTATGCCAAAAATGAGAAAAGTGTGGCTGAAATTAGGAAAGCAACTGCATTTGTAATAGCCCCACAAAAATAAAATACCTAAGAATTAACTTAATCAAAGAAGTGAAGGACGTCTATGATGAAAACTTTAAAAACTTGAAAAAGGAAATCAAAGCAGAACGTAGAAAATGGCAAAAACTCCCATGCTCCTGGATTGGAAAGATCAACATCATGAAAATGGCAATACTTCCCAAGGCTATCTACAAATTCAATGTGATACCTATCAAAATTCCAAATTCACTCTTCAAGGAAATAGAAGATGCAATCCAAAAATTCATATGGAACAATAAAAGACCCCGAATAGCAAAAACGGTCCTCAACAGAAAGAACAGTGCTGGAGGAATATCAATAACAAAATTTCAAACTCTACTATAAAGCCATAGTAATCAAAACAGCTTGGTACTGGCATAAGAATAGACCACAGGACCAATGGACTAGAATTGAAAACCCAGAAATGAACCCACAGACCTACAGCCATCTAATCTTCGATAAGGGAGCTAAAATATTGAATGGAAGAAAGATAGCCTCTTCAGTAAATGGTGCTGGCAAAATTGGTTACCTACTAGTAGAAAACTAAAACTAGATCCTTATATATCACCCTGCAACAGAATCAACTCCAAAAAGATCAAAGACCTTTGAGTCAAAGCAGAAACTCTGAAAACATTACAGGATGGAATAGGAGAAACCCTAGGTCTCCTTGGAGCAGGCCGAAATTTTCTGAATAGAGACCTGGAAATAGAACAAATCAAAGAACGGTTGGACAAATGGGATTGCTTGAAGTTGCAGAGCTTCTGCATGGCAAAGGACATAGCTAGCAAGATCATTAGAAAGCCCACGGATTGGGAGAAGATCTTCACTAGCCATACAATGGAAAAGGGTCTCATATCTAAAATATACTTGGAACTCAAAAAATTAAATCCCCCAACAACAAATCCTCAAAGAAACAACTGCCCAATAAATAAGTGGTCTAAAGACTTAAAGAGAAACTTCTCTGAAGAAAAAAGAAGGATGCCCAATAGACACATGAAGAACTGCTCAACATCCCTAGCCATAAAAGTAATGCAAATCAAAACATTGAGATACCACCTCACTCGTTTCAATGGCTAAATCAAGATCTCTAAGAACAACAGATGCTGTAGGGGATGTGTACAGAAGGGAACCTTACTTCATTGTTGGTGGGAGTGTAAACTTGTTCAACCACTTTGGAAAGTATTATGGAGGTTCCTTCAAAGACTCCACATAGAGCTTCCTTATGACCCAGCAATGCCACTTTTGGGTATTTACCCAAATGTTTACAAACAAGACCACACTAAAGCTACCAGCACGACTACGTTTATTACAGCATTATTTACTATTTCTAAGATATGGAACCAACCCAGATTCCCCTCAGTAGATTAATGTATCAAAAAATGGTATATATACACAATGGAATTCTATGCCTCCATCAGAAAGAATGACATTGCCCAATTTGTTAGGAAATGTAAATACTTGGAAAAAATTATATTAAGTGAAGTAAGCCAGGCCCAAAGAAACATGGTTTCCCTTATTTGCAATATTAAATATATGTCTGAATCAAGCAGAAAATGTCAGATAAGGTGATGTTAATGAAATGAACCCTAGGATATGTATTCAACTGTTTTTTTTTTCTTTCAGGTGATTGTTTCTAACACATTTAGATTATTTCTTTATTGCTATTATTTCCCTCCCCCACAGTATAACCCCTGCTTTCGCTGTATTTGAAGCCGGTATAATTTGTTGAGGGGAAGGGGAAAAACAAATCGTTTAAATAGTGATACAGGTGGACCCATTGCAACAATGAGATGTACAAGTCGTTTTGGTAAAAAATGAACTTTACAACTTTGGTGCGGGTGTGGGGAGGTAGTGGGGAGGATTTAGTGGGAGGGGAGGAGGGAGGATGTGAAGGGATGGGATGGAGATACAAAGAAGGAGGCTACAATGCTTGATAAGAAATGTACTCATTATCTTGACCATGTAATTGTAACCCCTCTGTACAGTACTTTCATAATTATAAAATTAAAATTAAAAAAATAAAAATAAAATGACCAGTTATGCCACATCCCCAACAAGGTCAATTTCCCATTGCGCCATTAGGGGGCGCGCGCACTGGCGGTCATAGAGGTGAAAGCCTGTGCAAGGGTAGTCCTAGCATGAGTTGGTGTCCCCAAATTTTTGGTGGCTAGGATGCAATCAGTGATCTCCCCATTTCATTCAGGGGCAATGGCTTTTCTGCATTCCTGTGTGGCCCCTTCCCATATTAGGGTCTTGGTTAGTGCATCTCTGGCTCCAGCGTGGGATAATTTCTGGGCTACTGCTTCTAGAACATGGGCAAAGAAGTCAGTGAAAGGCTCATTGCGATGTTGTATGAGGGTTTTTAGTTGTTTGTTCCCTTCTTTCGAAGGGACCAAGGAGTCAGCCCACAATGCACAGAGGAGTACTTGGTCAAAGTACTGCGGAGATGCCAGTGCTTGTGCAATGGGAGACCCATAAGCTCCCTCCCCTTTTAAGCAATCAGGATCCCCCATGGTTGCATCATATCCTCCAGCAGTGACATTTCATGTGCTTTGTTGTTCATATTCATCATAAAAAGCAGCGTTCCATAAAAGGAAGTCCCCTGAAGATGATGTTGTGCACATTAAGTTCTTCCAATCATTGGGGCAACTCAGATCAATGCCAATGGTTTCGAGCATCTGTTGAGCATATGGGGAGTGCAACCCATCTTCCTTAACAGCGGTCCAATATTTGTCAAGCACTTTTGGGCCATGGGGGTACCATTGGTTAGGTCGTGCAGTGGTTCGGTGGACGTTTACTGGGAACACGAACTGGGGTTCATCCATAGGCTTGGCTGCCATTGCCATGGTAGTTGTGGGGTCCACAAACATCTGTTGTATTATAGGGGGAACAACGGGATTTCTTTCTTGGGCAAAGTTGGTTATGAAGGCCCAAGGAAACAAAGTTCCCTGAGGGGAGTTCCTAGGCTAGCCTAAATGGCCAAAAGAAGTGCTTGGGTAGGTTTCTTGGGACCCACAGTGTGGGAGAAGGGTTTTACAAGCATAACTACCTGGCCCTCTGGGTCACATGATGGTGGCAGTTGTTGGTCATCTGCATTCTTACTGGAATTGTTTGCTGCCTCCACAAGAAGATGGGAGTGCCTGAGCAGCTTCACCATTTTCTGTATGCTGTTTCTTTTTGCAGTGAGGCCTTAAATGCCTGCAGAGTTTCCCCTTCTTCTCTTCCTGATAGACAGGCTTGAATGGCTACTACAATGGGGTAAATTTTAGGGGTAGCTCAGTGCCTTCTCAGATTTCTTTTTTATGAGCCGCCTGAAGAAGCAGGTCCAGCTGTCTGGATCCTAAATGGCCCCGGAGTCAATCCAGGGACACAATTCATTTACTATTTCCTATATTAAACTAGCTTCCTTTTGTGATACTTTTAACCGCCTACTCTGAAGCAGGGCAACAAGCGCTTGTAACTGAGGCTCTCGTGCTGCAGGGGGAAGGTTGCCCATGGAGGCACTTACCTTGCATTAGACCGTCCGTCTGCTGAAAACACTTGAGCCCCATGTTGGGCGCCACTTATAGGGCTAGATGTCCTGCAGGGGGTAAGCGTGAATGATGCCCACAAAGAACACACACTGGGAGAATAGGCTTAAGCAGGTCTCATTTATTCTTGTGCAAGTGGGGGGGATTTTACACCCCAGCTTTCCCAACCTCCTGAGTCCTTCTGGGCCAATCACTTAGTGGGGAGTTGATGTAAGGCACTTGTGACAGGCACTGCTTGGTGACAGGCACTGATTGGTCCCCCGGGGGGCATGTAGGGAGCTTGGACAACTCATGGCTGGCAAACTAGGCAGACGTTCCTGTGGGTCACATCTCTATGAGAAGGAAATGTGCTTCAACTGCTACTCTAGCTGACTCAACCAGATCTGACCGGCTCTACCCAAAGGGGCTGTCTCCCCTATGGAAAAAACACATCCAAATCCCCTGCCCATAGTAACGAGGGGGTCAGGTTGTCTCAATTGATTTGTCAGGGAGGTCCTTCCACCTGACTTTTACTTAGGACTTAGGGTTTAGTTGTCCCCAGTGCTTCTGAAATCAGGATTCAGTTGCCCCTGTGGAAAAATTTAAAATGTTAATGGTAAAAAAGCTATCTGTAACTGTATATGGGGGCTAACTCCTCCTTTTTGTTTTAATAATTATAATTGCTCCTTAAGACATTGGTGATTTCTTTCTATAATTGCTTGGCCTTGAAGATTATAGGGAGTTCCTGCTCCTGCATCACCAATATTCATATATATATATATATATATATATATATATATTGTTGGTAGTGGAGCTTGAACTCTGGGGCGGGGTGCTGTCCCTCAGCTCTTCATCTGAAGGTGAGCGAGCACTCTACCACTTGAGCTACAGCACCACTTGTGGCTTTTCTTGCTTATGTGTTGCTGAGAAATTGAATCCATGGTCTCATGCATGCAAGGCAAGCACCCTACCACTGAGCCACCTTCCTAACCCCTTCCTGCACCTGGGGCAGGGTGTAGGGGTCGGTTTGGGCCCCCCGGGATGGTTGGTGGGGGATTGTTGTGAACATTCCTTCTTAAAGTACCCCTCCTGCCCACATTTAAAACAAGTCCCTCTCCCCAATGGTCTTGGGGTTCCTTGGCCCTGGGCTGCCAGCTCCTGGGTAATAGCCTCAGTCATTGCAGATGTCTGAGCCTGTAAGGATAAAGGTAGTGATTAGGAATGATGCTGTTGTGTTCCCATATCCTGTGAGGCCACCACCCATCTGCTCAGGGAACTCTTTCTCAATCCCATGTAGGCCATGATATGGTCTGCATTCATCCCTTCCCAGACCAGTAGCTTTACAAACTGATCTCAGAGGTCCCCTGCCGGCAGCTTGCAATTAATACTCTGTTGGACTAGGGCTATAAACTCAAGTAGAGGCTCACCAGGTTTTTGTCTCACTCCTGCTATGGGGGACTCAGTGGGCCCATCATCCAGTTTGTACCACACGGCAAGTCCTGCCTGCCTCACCTGGTCATGGCACAGGACAGGTATTGTGGCCTGTTGGACCCCAGTGGAGTACCCTTCCCCCATCCCTGTTAAAACTGCATAAGTAATAGGTATTGCGGCTTGAACCTGCCAGTTATTCTCCGCCCAAAATCTGCATGGCTCCTTAAAGAAAGCACACCATTTAATAAACTGAGAACTGGTGAAGACGGCTTTGGCCACATCCAGCCAGTCCTTAGAGACACATGGGTGATAAGCAATGTCCTCTAATAGGGTATGGGCACAAGGAGAGTTCAGGCCATTCACCGCCACCACCTTGCAGATCCCTTTAAGATCCTTAGCTTCCCATGGATACCATTCCAAGGGCCTGTTAGCTCCTCTGAAAGATTGACTGGATATGTTGGGGAAGTGAATTCCGTGGCCCAGGTTCTGGGCTTCCAGGTGTGACTTCCTTTACAGGGCAGGCCTCTGAGTAGGTTTCTTCTGCAGCCCTCAGCCCCTCCATGGAAGGTCGGTATGGGTCTGGGTCTTGCAGGTCCTTCTCACAGGTCTCCTAAGGCACAACCTCTGGCCCAATCAGGGGAATAGGGTGGAAGCCTAGGAAAGTCAGGGCACCCAAGTAAGAGGGGGTAACTTTCACCCTTGTTTTGACTTCCACTGTGCATGTTTCAGTGCATTCTCAGTCGAATTTGACGCATTCCTTTTCCTTCTCACTTCCCAAGTCCACCTTTCCTCCCTCTAGGCTTAATGTTGCCTCCTCCTCCTTCTTCTGTGAAATAGCATTACCCATACTAAGGGTTTTACTTACCCTGAGAGACCACTTAGCCTCAGCCAGTGTATTTTCCTTTCTTGCCCGAGTTGGGTTCCTGATGTCCGGTCTTCATCACATGAAAGATGGACGGGGTCTGAGGAAAGGTAAGTGCTCCGCTTGCCGTTCCTCAGCTTTCCTTGACTCAGCAGACACAGCAGGGAGTCAAGTCAAGCAGGGACTCATTTATTAACACACAGCAAGCACTTTTTAAAAGCAAAAAAGACCGGGTGGCATGGGGAGGAAAAGGAACCAACTAATCACTGTAACGGTCACACACTATCATGCACCTAAACTTCCAGGACATATTTACGCACTGAATATAAACAAATTGGATTCTGCCTACTCAACTCCCTCTCAGCACCATCTTTGCTGCACACTTGCCCCACAATTATTATTATTTTATCTATCATAGATATTCAGGAGATCTGAATATCTGAATATTAAGATCTGAAGATTATGGTTCAAAGCTCACCCAGGAAAGAAGTTTCCTTAGATTCTTATCTCCAGTAAACTGCTCAGGAAAAGCCAGACAAAAGTGGCATTGAATTTCAAGTGGAAAAAGTGGAGCCTTGAGCAAAAACAGGATCAGGGACAGTGCCCAGACCCAGAGGTCAAGCCCTAGGACAAACTAAACTACAAAAACAAAATAAAAACAAACCTCGAACCTAGCATTTTTCTAATTGTATACAGAGGTCCTTAATTAAGGAAATTTTTTCCTGTGTTATGTATTGGTACAAGAAAAAAGAAGATGTAACACAATTACTCTCTTCACACCATGTTACACCAATGTCTCAAAAAATTACTTTTTCTGAATTTATAAATTAATAGCATCCATTTGTTGGCAACTGTCTATATTATTCACATTATCATGTTATACATGAACTGTTGGTATTATCTATTAAGTTCTAATTATACCTCAATTGAAAGAATATTCCAGGCAAATAGAATGCCAGAATCATTTTTGCATTTCTAAATTAAAGCTTCTACTTGAAAACCATTTTGTAGTATCCTATCGAATATGAAATTACAAACAAAATATATTTATTTTAAATGTAAATTCTAATTTAGCCAGGTCTACAAAGTCCTACATTAGATGAGCTTTGCCATTTCTCCAGGCTTAAGTTTTTGTAATCCTTCATCATTTCATTGGAATCCAACAGAATGATGCTTACTTTCTCAAATTTTTAGTTGGGAATCATGAGCCATTTTGCATCTAGGAATTTTCTGAAATGAAGAGAGCATTCAAAACACAACTGAAGATTATATATGAGTTGCATTTCGATAGGAAACTTGACTTCTCAAAACATAGTGACAAAATTAGCCCAAACTTCAAACTGTATATTTCTTTCTTGTTGTTTGGCTTATTTTATTGAGAGATAATTATACTACCTGTTCCAGGGAAGATATCGCTACATAATTCCATTCTCTAATCTCCTGTCTTAGTCTGAGTGCTAAATTTCCAGGCTTGTATCACATTGCCCTGCCATAGTGTGATGGTTTTTTTAATCTAGAAACAGGCTAGCAATTCTGAACTTCTCTGATAATCTTATCCACTAGACTAAGTGCTTAAACTGTTTATGTACAATTTTCAAAGATGTTCTAACATTTGACAAAGGTTATGAACATTTCACCTGCAGGGGTCTCTGATTCGTTCCTCCATGGATCTGATCACTTTAATAATAATTAGTTGACTATCTTATTATCTCTGGTACCTACCTATGTAATATTCTCAACCTTATTTGGGGAAAGTTCACTTGAAGACTTTCTAATATTAAAAATTATCACTTGTTCTAGTCTTACTCAGGATATATTTTCTAACTTTTCTACACATTCTGAAAGTTGTTTCTTATGTGTGTTTACACATATAAGTGCCTCTGTGTGTATATGCATGCTTGTATGTATGTATGAAAAAACCTCAAGCCCTTATTCAGCAATCTTGCTCATAACTAGTATTCAATTACTTGAGCCATTCTTCCAATGCAGCTTTTGGCTGGTTAATTTTAGATAATGTCCCAAAGACTGTTCTGCCTAGGCTTGATGCAACCTGAACTTCCCAGACTTCCTTATATTCTTATGTTTTATCTTTCCAGGAGTATCGACTTTTAAACTTGAAACATTTTTGCTAGTGTAAAGTCATTTTGCAATTATTTTCTCTGCTTGGGAAGATTACTATTGACTTTGTCGTTCCTTTTGAGGAAACTTAAAGTCATATTTACACCTGTTCTGTTCATCGTGCGGCTTGAACTCTGATCCTGGGTGCTGTCCCTTAGCTCTTCAGCTCAAGTCCAGTGCTCTACCACTTGAGTTACAGCACCACTTCCGGATTTCTGGTGGTTAATTGATGATAAGGGTCTCATGGATTTTCGTGACCAGGCTGGCTTTGAACCACAATCCTCTGGTCTCAATCTCCTGAGTAGCTTGCATTACAGGCATGAGCCACCGGAACCTGGCTCATATTTGCATTTATGTGCACTAAATGACACTATGTAGACAAAGAATGGAAATTTGAATCAAATGATATGACATTGCAGCTTTTCAGAAAAATTGAGGTAGCAATAAATATGCCCTCTTTTTCCATGTTGTTACATTAATGACTCATGAGCTATGGGACTCTTACATTAGCATCGTCTGATGTCTGCATATGTGGATTTAGTATCAGAAATTGTTCATAGAGAAATAGAGAAAGATGATATTTTTAGAAAGCAAAGGAGATCAGGTATGAAAGAGCAGCATAGAAGGATATACAACTCATCACACAGAGATTAAGAAGAGCCTACGTGATTAGAATAATAAAAGCAATGAGGAATAAACCTAGTTTATAATTAGTTCTTCAATAACCAAAAATGGTTCCCTAGAACGGTTTCTGCTATACCTTAGTTACTATAATTTATTCCTTCCATCTGGAGTTATTCCTTCTCTTCTGTCACAAATGTTAACTAGCATCTGCATTTTTGGTGTCATGACTGGCCACAAAGATCTCTAAATCTCACTTAGATTACCTTTCCCTTTCTGATTAGCACTGACCACACAAAATCCTGGAATCTTTCAATTTCCAGAATTAAACTTCACCTGACATCCAAGCACATTCCTGGCATTAATTGCCATGACCTATTAACAAAACTTTTTTTTTTGTTCAACACAGTATTCTAATATAAGTAAAGTTCATGAATTAAGGACTATTGTTAGGTATCACTTGGAAGGAGCAATAATATATTCCAAGTATGGGTTCTTTATTTTGCATTTACTAGTTAAATGACTCTTTTGCCTGTCCTGAGGGTTGCACTCAGGGACCGTGAACTGTTCTTGAGCTAGAAGTCTACCACTTGAGGAAAAGAAATATTTCCATTGTTTCTTTTTCTGTTTATGAGGTGCTGAGGAATTGAACCCAGGGTTTCATGCAATGAAGTCATTTTCCCCGAGCCCTAAATGACTTTTTTTCATATTAATAATTTTTGTATGAAAATACAGTACAGATGGCTTACAATTACATGAGCAAGGTAATGAGTAAATTTCTTATCAAGTATTGTTGCCTCCTCCTTTGTTTCCCCTTACCATCCCTGCCCACCGATCCCCCATCCCCCCACAAAGTTGTAAAGTTCCCTTCTCGACATAATGTCTTGTTCCAATGGGATTCTTAAGATGGCATTACTTTTTCTTTCTGTTAATATGTATTATAATTTAGGTCAGGTGGTAGGAAAGGAAGTGGAAAACAATACTACGTCCAATAAAGCTGACATCCTATTACATCACTAAGGAAGTAGTGTTAAGACCTGCATGACTCATAGGTTGTTGCATGTGACATTACTATGTAAAACACTATTAATGATCATCTCAGACATCCATAACATTCTGCTTCCATTTTCAAGGTCAAGAGCCAAATATCTATGCCTTTTATTGATTGGGTGTGTTTCCTAGGAAAGAAGAAGGAGGATGTGGTAGGTGATGATGGAAAAATATGTATGTTGGCACCCTGTCCAAATTTTTTGCAGTTTATTTATTTTTCTTTTTTTATATTATTTTTTATTGGGAAAATATTGTACAGAGGGTTTACAATTGCATGGGCAAGATAATAAGTACATTTCTTATCAATCCTATCCTCCTCCTTTGTTTCCCCTTCCCATCCCTTCCCATCCTCCCCCTGCCCCCCCAATCCTCACCACTACCCCCCCACCAAAGTTGTAAAGTTCATTTTTCGACATAACGACTTGTACATCTCATTGTTGCAATGGGTCCACCTAATTTAAGTTAAATAAAACATGATTTTTAAAGTGAAAGTAATTTATGTTTTCATTGACTGTTTTAAGAAAACAATTATGCCTTTTGTTTTCAATTATATTTCTGTGGTAATGTGTAATATTCATGATTTAACTGGTAAAATTGATTACAGTTATATTATATCAAGTTGATTCAAACTTGTATTTGAAAATTGCACACTTAACACAAATATACTTCCACTTTCCTCTACCACATAATTAAAATAACAATAAAGCAAAGATTGGGGTTAGCCATTCATAAGTACAATCCTAGAACTCAGGGGGCTGAGACTTGAATATTTTAGTTCAATGTCAGTCCAAACAGACAAAAATGTGAAAACTTATCTCCAATTATCCAGCAAGAAGCAGAAGGTGAGCATGTGACTCAAGGATAGAGTGTCATCAGCCATGAGCAAAAAATACAAGGGAGACCATTAAACATCGAATTCAAGCCCTAAAAATGACATTTACACACAAGACAACAACAAAATGTGATATGATTATCAACAATTAAGACAAAATATTAAAAAGATCATGAGAAACAAATGGAAGGCATAAATCATTAGACAGAATTTTGATTCGTAAGAGGGAAAAGTCACAGCGTCATTTGTACAATCTCATTGTAGTCATTTGTGTTGAAACCTGGCTAGTGTGTAACATGTGAAAGAGTAGATTGGATTACCTGACATAGGAGTAATTGCCTGTGACTATATACCATACCACTCTGCAAAAATTTAAAATCGTGCTTGTTAATTTAAATAAAACTTATTGTTAGAGACTGTTTTGTCCACACAGACTGCGGTCCTTATTTTGAGGCTTCAGACCAGTGCTTTTGTTTATAACCACTCCTGTTTTACTCCCCTTCCCTTGTGCAGCTATACCTTACTTAGCTGGCACCAAGCCAAGTCTTTGAACTAGACACCAGTGCCTTAATCCCTCCCTTTCTCAAGCTACAACTCATTTCACATACTATCTCTGTCTTAGCATTAGTTGTTTTCTTTATAATCCCCATCAGAAAACACTTATATTCATGTAAACCCATAATAATGAACCTAGTTAGAAAAGGGAGAAAGGGTTTACCATTGGCTGAGGCTCCCATCTGTAGGTTTGCTCCCTAATAAATCTGTGCTACACTATCTCTTTTTTTTTCATGGCTTTTGAGTCTGAGAAATGATTGCTTTGCTTTGATGTAATCCCATTTATCCAGATGTACTTTGGAAATTTTGACCTATGCCAAGGAGCCCTCATGATTACGCTAACTCTTCTTGTAAGATTCCTAAGGCATCAGGATTTTCATTGAGCTCTTCAATCCATTTGGAATTGATTCTGCTGCGGGAGGATATAAAATGATCTAATTTCAGTTTTCTGTGTACAGCCAGTTAAACCAATTTTTTGAAGAGGCTGTTTTTCTTCCATCCTGTGTTTCTGACTTCCTTATCAAAGATTATGTGCCTATAAGAGTGGATTCATTTCTGGATCTTCAATTCTGTTGTATTGTGCTTCCATGGGAAAGAATGTCATTACCCCATTCTTGAAGAAATGGAAAGACTGGGGGAAAAATGCTATTAAGAGAAATAAGCCAGATCCAATTAAATATATGCTGCATGGTTTTCCTCATTTCTAATAACTAGATATGCCCATACATGTACAAGTTTATCTAATAGATAGTAAAAGACAAATAATTACACTTGGATAGGATTAACAGCACTCTAAGCATTAACACGGCAAGAACAAGGGAATCTATTCTTAGGAGAGGATCACAATGGCTCAATAGCTATGTGCACATGATCAGATAAATGTTGCTTATTGCAATGAACTATAAGAATCAATCATATATATGAAATACATATATCTGTATATAATTATAAAAGATGTCACAAATAACTGACTTCTTTGTAAACTCAAAAGCAAAATTCTAAGTTTAGAAGATAAAATTGAGGAGTTTTCAACACATAAACTAAAATACATAGGAAAAGGTGGGAGAATAAATATAAGATGAAAAGTAGAATAGCTAACTATTGAAGAATTAATAAAAAATTTTCAAAACTATACAAGAGAGCTTGGGTTCAGCTAAGTTGTAGAACTAGACTAATATATACAAAACCATGATTTCAATCTCCAAACCTAAATGTCTAATAATAAGTTAATAAATAGTAATATTACAATATTTACCTGAAATAAATGCTTTTATATTAGAGAGGCCTGAATCCTAAAACAATATACAAAATACTCTCAATTCTTGTATCCAATGAAATGAAATCATGAATGAAGAGCAAATAGTTCCTTTTTATCCTTTCCTTTCATTTTGTGTTTTCTTCTTTTCTTTTTCCTTTGGCACTACTGGTGCTTGAAATTGCTAAGGCTCTAACCACTTTAGATTATTTTTCAGGCCAAGCCTCCCTTGAGCAATGATCTCTTACCTATGGCTTCCACATACTGAGATAACAGGAAAATTACACTATATCTAGCTTTCTTTGTTTTTGTAGGTTTTTTACGAATTTTTTTTGGTCAAATCTGGTCATGATATCATTCTTATAAATCTCTGCCTCCTAATTAGCAAGGTTGAGTGTCACCAGTATCAAATGACCAATTGCTCCACATGTTTAATTAGGACAACTAATAGATGTTTTGCTAGCTGCAAGTGGCTCACACCAGCAATCCTAGCTACTCGGGAAACTGAGGCATGAAGATTGTGGGTTAAAATGAGCTCAGGAAAGAAAGCCCATGAGATTCTTATCTCCAATTAACTACCATAAAGTTGGAAGTGGTACTGTGGCTCAAGTGGTAGAGTACTAACCTTTAGCAAAGCAGCTCAGGGACAGCACTCAGGCACCAGAATCAACACACACACACACAAAGGTAGATGCTTCTAGTTACTGGCCATGTTCTTTTTTATAATGCTTCTTTTGGTGAAGATTTTGTAAGTCAAATAATCTTGATGCAAAGTAATAGCTATGCTGTCTTGGGCTTGTAGTCCTCAGCTTCATATTCCTTGCCTGTACAATGAAGAAATTTCTTTGCCAAACTGGTGCAGTGGGAGAATCCAGTCATAATATTCAATGTACATGTGTGAAAATGTGACCACATAAATGGAGGGGTGGGGTTGGGTGAGATAGAGAAGAATGATCAAATTAATGACATCGATCAAGATGTACTCACAAACCGACATATTAAATTAAAACTCCTTTGTACACTATTTATGTATCATTTTGTAAGTAGAAAAAAATGAAACCAGTGCTTCAGTGCAATCCACACATCTTAGGTATAGATTGCTCAAAGCTGTTTCTTTTAAAGAATACAGGACAGAGAAGAGTGGAACAAATCATTTCCAGAATAAAACTGATCAACTCTACCCCAACGTTAACATCAATAGTGATGTTGACCATACACCTTTGATTTCATGCACTGAGAATACATTTCCACCCATCCCCAATCCTGGGTTTAAATTTAGGGTCAAGATTCTGTCTCCCCCACTCACTCATAGCTAATACTCTAACATTTGAGCCACAGATCCAATTCGGGCTCTTTTTGCTTAATTGGAGATTAGTCTCATGGATTTTTCTGCCCAGACTGACTTCAAATCATAATCCTCAGATCTCAGGCTCAGAATATAGGTGTCAGCCATCAGTACCCAGCTTGAGAACTCATTTTTCTACTGTAATTCTCCTCCCCGAAACCTCATAGCCACAATCTTGGGAGTAAAGATTCAGAGAGCCCCCAATTGAAGAACATTCTATAGAATGCTCTGTCCCATACACCTAAAAAGGAAGAAATGCTATCTCTCTCCCTTTGATGAAACAATAGATGTGAGCTTATTATATGATAATAATAATAGATATTATTATAATGCTCTCAATATCTATTCCCATCCCCATTGATACCAGGCTTGTTTGTAGAACTTACTTTGACAAATGACATGTGAGAATTGATGGCATGTGTCTTTTCTGAGCTTTACCCCTGTGGTTTTCACTCTTTGCATCCCCTGGGAATCTCCAGCAGTCAGTCTGGTTCCCAAAAATGGGCACCATGCTGAGTGGAAGTGGATCTGGAATAGGCTTTGTAGCATGAGAGAGAGTAATCAAAATTTTAAGGTATTGCATCCTTGGGGTTGGTTTCCCCAGTAAAATTAAGCTCACATTGAGGTCCCAGCTCTAGGTAGTCTAGGTTTCTTTCTCTCTATTCCCTCCCACTTCCTTCTCATTCTTCCTGAATAGTTCCTTTTTCTCCTCAGGTGACACCAATTTGTGAGTCTCCTTATCCTAGAAATTTGTTTTAGGGTTAAACATTGTGGCTTTCTGTTTTACATTTTCTCTTAAGTGTTTCTTCACTTTTGTCTTTCTGGAGTTTTCAGCCAGAAGCTCCCAAGTGTGATGGATCTTCAGATAAAAACCTTCTGCCAGGTGGCAGAGTGGTAGAGTGCTTGCATTGCATGCATGAGGCCCTAGGATCGATTCCTCAGCCCCACATAAGCAGTAAAAGCTGGACACTGTGGCTTAAGTGGGATAGTGTTAGCCTGTGCTGAAGAGTTGAGGGACAGTTCCCAGGCCCAGATTTCAAGCCCCAAAACCGACCAAAAAATTTTTTTACATGAAGTAAGCCAGGCCCAAAGAAGCATAAGTATCATGGTTTCTCTTATTTTCAATAACTAGTACTTGTCTGAGACAAGCAGAAACTGTGAGATAAGTTGATGTTAGGCGAAATGAACCCCAAGATAAGAATTCAATTTATTCTTTCTTGTGATTGTTTCTATCATATTTATAAGATTATTTCTTTGTTGCTTTTTATGTCCCTCCTCCATGGTATGCCCCCTGTGTTCACTGCACTTGATGTTGGCATACTTTGTTCAGGAGAAGTGAAAAAACAAATTGTTTAAGTTGTGGTACAGTTGGATCCATTGCAACAATGAGATGTGCAAGACGTTATGTTGAAAAAAGAACTTTACAACTTTAGTGGGAGGGGGGTCTGAGGAGGGACCACGGGGTGGGGGTGGTGAGTTGGGAAGGGATGGGAAGAGGAATCAAAGGAGGAGTTCACAATGCTTGATAAGATATGTACTCATTATCTTGCCCATGTAATTGTAATCCCTCTGTATGGTATTTACACAATTAAAAAAAATAAATTCCTCTGTCATATCTGCCTTGCTTGCTTTCACTCCCCTCATGTTGGCCTACTAGGAGGCCAGAATAACATGAAGCTCCAGAAACCTTTTGGATAGAAAAAGAAACCACCACATGGGAAGTGAGGGGTGTATTACAAGAGATTGGGAACTGAACACAGGTAGAAGGGATCAGAACTTAAGCCTCGGCTGTCTTCTGAATCATTGCCCAGTTACCAGCTGTAAGCCTATGCTCCAAAATCTATGTGGCAAATTCTGCAATTCTTACTGTATCATCCACACACACAGACTTAGTTAGGCATCCAGCATGACATAAAATATACATTTATTAAATCAGAGAAATCTGTACCAGAGAAAATGTGCAGAAAGAAATTCATTTAATCAGGTTCACTTCATTTTTACAGGCTTATAATTTGACTAAGAGAACAATATCAAATTCTCTTAGCCTTCACAAAATCAAAATATCCAAGCAATACAGCACTGTAATGAAAAAAATCTTTTTACTAAAGGGAGTATTTGGAATGGGAAAAATCAAATATAAAACTTAAAAATTGATCAAATACCAAAAAACAAAGAAAGACACTGATCAAGAACGAAATACCAATATGTTTAGTAAATAAATGAAATGTTTGAGATTCTTATCCACATAGGAAATACATAGGAAAATAAACAGGAAAGTCACTGAGATCCCAACTTACACACCAGAAGAGCTATCATCACGCAAATAAAAAAACTGCTGGAGAGGTTGAAATAAATCAGGAACTGTGTTTGGTGGTGTGGCATTGTAAACTAGTGAAACCCATATGGAGATCATAATGGAAGTTTACACGATACAAAAAAGACACATATCTTGAAGACCATTATTGCAACTTGGATACATACTGAAAGAATATAAATCAATAAGAACATACATGTTCATGACAGCAATATTCATAGCAATCAAGCTATGTAATCAACCTGGATGTTCCATAAGGAAAGAATAAAGAATATGCACCTTACATAGCTGTAAACATGTTTTGGTATATAAGAGAAGTGGATGTTTCTACTATATCATTGATAAATATTTTTGGATAGATACCTAGTCCTAATTTCACTGAGTTTTGTGGTATTGTGTTTTTTCTTTAATGAAGGACTCCCATGTTGATTTCAGAGCAGTTACAATAGGATGAAAATATCATATAAAATGTGCATATTAGATAAAAATTTAAATGTATCAATGAACACATACAGATCATCATTTAGAGTTTATAATTTGAAGCAATTTTAAGAAGGCAACAGTAGGGGGAAGACAATGTTAGAAGCTTAATAACAAATATACAGATATGGAAAAATACAAAAAAAGGTGCAACTAATTAGTGCTCACAGTAACAAAACATTTTCCTCAGTTTTTAAAAATGAAACTGTTAAAATAATACTTAATAACATCAAATAAATATGGCATGGAAGAAAATATAGCATAGACATATTTTCCTCCAAAATTTGTTTTATATTATAACAAATAGATTAAAACAAAATGTAATTACATGTCTGAAGATGATAACACTTTCAAGTGTCATTGATTGAATCAAGCAAAGGAAATTAACCAACAAGTACAGGATAAGAACAGCCTGGGATATGGAAGAAGATAATTAGTAGAACTTTGTGAGGAAACAATGTGCTCCTTTTTCCTCATCAAATTAGAACAGCTACCTTTTGAGAGAACACTTGTAATGTAGTTAGAGCCGTGGAGTTACTAATTTAGGTTGTAATTTATTAATTTTATTCCCGAATCCTGTGATGTGATTCCCAAATGATGTGAGTGATCCTAGATTTTATTTTTTATTTTATTTTATTTGTGAACATACTGTACAGAGGGGTTACAATTACATGGGCAGGATAATGCATACATTTCTTTTTTTTTTTTTTTCTTTTTTTTTAAATTTTATTTTATTTGAGAACATACTGTACAGAGGGGTTACAATTACATGGGCAGGATAATGCATACATTTCTTACCAAGCATTGCAGCCTCCTCCTTTGTTTACCCTTCACCTCCCTTCCCAGCTTCCCCCCTCCCTCCCACCCAATCATGCCCCCCCTCCCCCCCCCCACCGACATTGTAAAGCTGGTTTTGACATGACTTTTTGTACTTCTCATTGTTGCAACAGGTCCACCTGAATCCTTAAACGACTTGTTTGTCCCCATCTCCTCCACATGTTATACTGACATCAAATATAGTGAAAGCGGGGGTTACACTGTGGGGGAGGGACATACAAAGCAACAAAGAAATAATCTTATAAATGCATTAGAAACACATGCATGAAAGAAACAAAAACATTAAAATACATATTTGAGGTTTCGTTTTCCTAACATCACATTATCTGACTTTTTCCGCTTGACTCATACCTATACTAGATATTGCAAATAAGGGAAACCATGGGACCTATGTTTCTTTGGGCCTGGCTTACTTCACTTAATATAATTTTTTCCAAGCCTTTCCATTTCCTAACAAATGGGGAAATGTCATTCTTTCTGATGGAGGCATAGAATTCCATTGTGTATATATACCACATCTTCTTGATCCATTCATCTACTGAGGGGCATCTGGGTTGGTTCCATGTCTTAGCTATGGTAAATAATGCTGCAATAAACATAGTTGTGCTGGTAGCTTTAGTGTGGCCTTCTTTGTGATCATTTGGGTAAATGCCCAAAAGTGGGATTGCTGGGTCATTGGGGAGCTCTATGTGAAGTCTTTTGAGGAACCTCCATACTGCTTTCCAAAGTGGTTGAACAAGTTTACATTCCCACCAACAATGAAGTAAGGTTCCTTTCTGTCCACATCCCCTCCAGCATCTGTTGTTGTTAGAGTTCTTGATTTTTGCTGTTCTAACTGGAGTGAGGTGATATCTCAATGTTGTTTTGATTTGCATTTCTTTTATGGCTAGGGATGTTGAACATTTCTTCATGTGTCTATTGGCCATCCTTCTTTCTTCTTCAGAGAAGCTTCTCTTTAAGTCTTTCGCCCACTTACTTATTGGGCAGTTGTTTCTTTGAGGATTTGTTGTTGGGTGGTTTAATTTTTTGAGTTCCAAGTATATTTTAGATATGAGACCCTTGTCCGTTGTATGGCTAGTAAAGATCTTCTCCCAATCCGTGGGCTTTCTATTGATCTTGCTAGCTATGTCATTTGCCCTGCAGAAGCTCTGCAACCTTATACAATCCCATTTGTCCAGCCTTTCTTTGATTTGTTGTGTTTCCGGGTCTCTATTCAGAAAATTTCGGCCTGAGCCAAGGAGACCCAGGGTTTCTCCTATTCCATCCTGTAATGTTTTCAGAGTGTCTGCTTTGAGTTCAAGGTCTTTGATCCATTTGGAGTTGATTCTGGTGCAGGGTGATATATAAGGATCTAGCTTTAGTTTTCTACATGTAGTTAACCAGTTTTGCCAGCACCATTTACTGAAGAGGCTGTCTGTCTTCCATTCTATTGTTTTAGCTCCCTTATCGAAGATTAGATGGCTATAGGTCTGTAGGTTCATTTCTGGGTTTTCAATTCTATTCCATTGGTCCTGAGGTCTGTTCTTATGCCAATACCAAGCTGTTTTGATTACTATGGCTTTATAGTAGAGTTTGAAATTTGGTACTGATATTCCTCCAGCAGTGTTCTTTCCGTTGAGGAGCGTTTTTGCTATTCGGGGTCTTTTATTGTTCCATATGAATTTTTGGATTGCCTCTTCTATTTCCTTGAAGAATGAGGGTGGAATTTTGATAGGTATTGCGTTGAATTTGTAGATAGCCTTGGGAAGTATTGCCATTTTCACAATGTTAATCTTTCCAATCCAGGAGCATGGGAGGTTTTGCCATTTTTTAAGTTCTGTGTTGATTTCCTTTTTCAAGATTTTAAAGTTTTCATCATAGAGGTCCTTCACTTCTTTAGTTAAGTTAATTCCTAGGTATTTTATTTTTTGTGGGGCTATTACAAATGGAGTTGCTTTCCTAATTTCAGCCACACTTTTCTCATTGTTGGCATACAGAAAAGCCATTGATTTTTGGGGGTTAATTTTATAACCTGCTACTTTGCCAAAGTTTTGAATCAGCTTGAGTAATTTGGGAGTGGAGTCTATGGGATTCTTTAAATACAAGATCATGTCATCTGCAAAGAGGGAGAGTTTTATTTCTTCTTTCCCTATTTGGATCCCCTTTATGTCTGCATCTTGTCTTATTTAATGCATACATTTCTTACCAAGCATTGCAGCCTCCTCCTTTGTTTACCCTTCACATCCCTTCCCAACCTCCTCCCTCCCCCGCAACCCAATACTCCCACCCCTCCACCCTGCACAGACGTTTTATAGCTCATTTTCAACATGACAACTTGTACTTCTCATTGTTGCAACAGGTCCACCTGTATCCTTAAATGACTTGTATTTCCCCATCTCCTCCACAAATTATACTGAAATCATATATAGTGAAAGCAGGGGTTATACTGTGGGAGAGGGACATATAAAGCAACAAAGAAATAATCTTATAAATGCCTTAGAAACACGTGCATGAAAGATAAAAAAACATTAAAATACATATCTAAGGGTTCATTTTCCTAATATCGCATTATCTGACATTTTCAGCTTGACTCATACATATACTAAATATTGCAAATAAGGGAAACCATGGGACCTATGTTTCTTTGGGCCTGGTTTACTTCACTTAATATAATTTTTTTCCAAGTTTTTCCATTAACTAACAAATGAGGCAATGTCCTTCTTCTGATGGAGGCATGGAATTCCTTTGTGTATAGATACCACATTTTCTTGATACAATCATCTATTGAGGGGTATCTGGGTTGGTTCCATATCTTAGCTACGGTAATTAATGTTGCAGTAAACATAGTTGTGATGGTAGCTTTAGTGTGGTTTTGTTTGTAAACATTTCGGTAAATGCCCAAAAGTGGGATTGCCGGCTCATAGGGGAGATCTATGTGAAGTCTTTTCATGAACCTCCATACTGCTTTCCAAAGTGGATGAACAAGTTTACATTCCCACCAACAATGAAGTAAGGTTCCCTTCTGTCCACATCCCCTCCAGCATCTGTTGTTGTTACAGTTCTTGATGTTTGCCATTCTAATTGGAGTGAGGTGGTATCTCAATGTTGTTTTGATTTGCATTTCTTTTATGGCTAGGGATGTTGAGCATTTCTTCATGTGTCTATTGAGCATCCTTCTTTCTTCTTCAGAGAAGTTTCTCTTTAAGTCTTTAGCCCACTTATTTATTGGGCAGTTGTTTCTTTGAGTATTTGTTGTTGGGGGAATTAATTTTTTGAGTTCCAAGTATATTTTAGATATGAGACCCCTGTCCGTTTTATGGCTAGTGAGGATCTTCTCCCAATCCGTGGGCTTTCTATTCATCTTGCTAGCTATGTCCTTTGCCATGTAGAAGCTCTGCAACTTCATGCAAGCCCAATTGTCCAAACTGACTTTGATTTGTTGTGTTTCCGGGTCTCTATTCAGAAAATTTCGGCCTAGCCAAGGAGACCTAGGGTTTCTCCCATTCCATCCTGTAATGTTTTCAGAGTGTCTGATTCGAGGTCTTTGATCCATTTGGAGTTGATTCTGAGGCAGGGTGATATATAAGGATCTAGATTTAGTTTTCTACAAGTAGTTAACCAATTTTGCCAGCACCATTTATTGAAGAGGCTGTCTTTCTTCCATTCTATTGTTTTAGCTCCCTCATTGAAGATTAGATGGCTGTAGGTGTGTAGGTTCATTTCTGGGTTTTCAATTCTATTCCATTGATCCTGAGGTCTGTTCTTATGCCAATACCAAGCTGTTTTGATTACTATGGCTTTATAGTACAGTTTGAAATTTGGTATTGTTATTCCTCCAGCAGTGTTCTTTCCGTTGAGGAGCATTTTTGCTATTCGGGGTCTTTTATTGTTCCATATGAATTTTTGGATTGCCTCTTCTATTTCCTTAAATAATGAGTTTGGAATTTTGATAGGTTTCTCATTGAATTTGTAGATAGCCTTGGGAAGTATTGCCATTTTCACGATGTTACTCTTTCCAATCCATGTGCATGGAAAGTTTTGCCATTTTTTAAGTTCTGTGTTGATTTTCTGCAAGTTTTTAAAGTTTTCATCATAGAGGTCCTTCACTTCTTTGGTTAAGTTAATTCCTAGGTATTTTATTTTTTGTGGGGCTATTACAAATGGAGTTGCTTTCCTAATTTCAGCCACACTTTTCTCATTGTTGGCATACAGAAAAGCCATTGATTTTTGAGGGTCAATTTTATACCCTGCTACTTTGCCAAAGTTTTGAATCAGCTTGAGTAATTTGGCAGTGGAATCAGTTTGATTCTTTAAATACACGATCATGTCGTCTGTAAAGAAGGAGAGTTTTATTTCTTCTTTCCCTATTTGGATCCTCTTTATGTCTGCATCTTGTCTTCTTCTGTAGCTAGGCATTCTAATACTAGATTGAAGAGAAGTGGAGAGAGTGGACATCCTTGTCTTGTTCCTGAGTTAAGTGGAAATCCCTTTAGTTTTTCACCATTAAGTATAATGCTGGCTGTAGTTTTGTCATATACAGCTTTATTGTATTGAGGAATGTTCCATGGATTCCTAGTTTTTTCAAAACCTTCATCATAAAGGGGTGTTGGACCTTGTTGAATGCTTTTTCTACATCTATTGAGATAACCATGTGGTTCTTATTCTTGCTCCTGTTGATGTGATGAATATTAATTGATTTGCGTATATTGAACCAGCTTTGCATCCCTGAAATGAATCCTGTTTGATCGTGGTATATGATTTTTTTGGATGAATTGTTGAATTCGATTGGCCAAAATTTTGTTGAGAACTTTTGCCTCTATATTCATCAATGAAAGGGGTCTATAGTTCTCTTTCTTTGATGAGTCCCTGCCTGGTTTTGGGATGAGTGTTATGATGGCTTCATAGAACGTGTTCGGTAGTGAACTTTCTCTTTCAATTTCATTGAAGAGTTGGAGGAGTATTGGTGTGAGCTCTGCTTTGAAGGCCTGGTAAAATTCCTCTGTAACCATCCAGTCCTGGACTTTTTTAGCTGGGAGGCTCTTATTGCTGTTTCTATTTCAATGCTTGATATGGGCCTGTTAAGATGGTTTAACTCATCTTGGTTTAGTTTTTTCATGTCAATATTTGCTAGGAAAGGTCCATTTCTGTCAATTTCTCAAACTTATTAGCATAAAGTTTTGAGAAGTATTCCCTTATAATGTTCTGAATCTTGGTTGTTTCCGTGGCGATGTTTCCATTCTCATCTCTGAGTTTATTAATTTGGGTGTGTTCTCTTCTTTTTCTGATAAGATTTGCTAAGCGTCTGTCAATTTTGTTAATTTTTTCGAACAACCACCTCTTTGTTTTGTTGAATCTTTCTATAGTTTTTTTTGAATTCTAATTCATTTAATTCTGATTTAATTTTAATTATTTCTTTTGGTCTACTGGATTGGGGTTTATCTTGCTGCTCTTTTCCAAGGAGGTTTAGATGTGTCATTAAATTGTTGTTTTCAGATCTCTGCAATTTGTTGATGTAGGAGCTCAGACCTATAAACTTGCCTCTGAGTACTGCCTTTGCAGTGTCCCAGTTGTGTGTTCATTTTTGTTGAATATCATGAACATTTGAATTTCCTTTCTAATCTCTTCCATGACCCACTCTTGATACAGCAGTGTGTTGTTCAGCCTCCATGTGATACCAGACTTTCTTTGGTGGCTTTTGGTGTTGAGTTTTAATTTTATTCCCTTGTGGTGTGAGAGAATGCAAGGTATAACTTCAATGCTTCTGAATTTAGACAAGTTTGCTTTGTGGCCTAAAATGTGGTCTATTTTAGAAAATGTTCCATGTGCTGCTGAGAGAAAAGTGTATTCTGATGCTGCTGAGAGAAATGTTTGGTAGATGTCTGTTAAGTCTAGTTGATCTATGCAGCTGTTTATATCTGCGGTTTCTCTGTTGAGATTTTGCCAAGTTGATCTATTTAGTGGGGGAATGGTGTGTTAAAATTCCCAATAATTAATGTCTTTGGATCTATGTGGGATTTGAGGGAAAGTAGTGTTTCTTGGATAAATCTAGGAGCTCCGTTGTTTGGTGAATAGATATTTAGAATTGTAATATCCTCCTGAAGGAGAAATCCCTTAATTACTATGTAGCGACATTCTTTATCTCTTCTCAAGAATTTGAATTTGAAGTCTATTTTATCTGATATTAGGATTGCAACTCCCGCCTGTTTATGGGGGCCATTTGCTTGGTAGATTTTGTTCCAGCCTTATTATTGAAAATGTGTTTGTTGGGCTGGGAAGGTGGCTCAGTGGTAGAGCACTTGCCTTGCAAGCATGAGGCCCTGGGTTCGATTCCCCAGCACCACATAAGCAAAAAGAAAAGAGCCGGAAGTGGCGCTGTGGCTCAAGTGGTAGAGCGCTAGACTTGAGCTGAAGAGCTGAGGGACAGCGCCCAGGCCCAGATTTCAGGCCCCACAACCGGACCCAAAAAAAAAATGTGTTTGTTTTTATGGGCAAGGTATGACTCCTGAAGTCAGCAGATAGAAGGGTCTTGTTTTTTAATACAACTAGACACTCTATGTCGCTTCATTGGAGAGTTCAGTCCGTTAACGTTAAGAGATAGGACTGAGAGGTATTTGGGAGTTCCTGCCATGTTATCCACCTTCTTGGGGGCTGCAAAACTGGGTTCTTCCTGTGGTTCTTGGATTTTCAGTTTGGGTGCAGTTTCTTGGCCTTTATTGTGGTCTTGTTGGTTTTCTATATGTAGGATATCTTCAAGAATCTTTTGTAGGGCTGCTTTGGTGGAGATGTATTTTTTCAATTTTTTTTTTGCTATCGGAAGTTTTTATTTGGCCTTCAGTTATGAAGGAGAGTTTAGCAGGGGACAGTATTGTTGGTTGATAGTTTTTTGTTTTTAGGGCATGGCATACATCATTCCAGGCTCTTCTTGCTTTGAATGTCTCTGCTGAGAAATCTGAGGTGATTCTAATTGGTTTCCCTTTATAGGTGATTAAGCTTTTCTCCTTGACAGCTTTAAGGATCTTTTCCTTGGTTTGAGTTGATCCTGTGTGGATTATAATGTGACAGTGGGATGTCCTTTTTGGGGTTCTAAAAGCTTCTTGTATCTGAATAGGCCTATCTTTTTGTATGTTTGGGAAGTTCTCTGCTAGGATTCTGTTAAACAAATTTCCTAGACCGTTAACTTCTGTTTCTAAGTGCTCCTCTACACCCATTATCCTTAGATTAGGCCTTCTGATGGTGTCTTGCAAGTGTTGGATAGATCTATCATATTTCTTGGACTTGTCTTGGATGGTTGTATGTTCTTTCTCTGTAATATCTAGGTTATCTTCAATCGCTGAGATTCGATCTTCTGCAAGGACGAACCTGCTGTCAAGACTTTCTACTATTTTTTATTTCTTTTCCTTCTAATTGGTCAGCTTTGATGGCTTCAAGTTCTTTGTTGAAGCTTTGTTTTAGATCTTGTATGGACTTCTTTACTTCCTTTATTTTGTGTTCAGTCTTTATTCTCAAATCACTTAGTTGATTGGTTATGGTTTCTTTGGACTCCCATTCCTTCTGATGGGTCCAATTCAGCAATCCCTTTGTGGTCTCCCTGACTTCCTTCAGCTCTTTGTTAATAGATTCCATGAATGCCTTTAGTGGTCTTTGTGTTTTCTCTTCCTGGTATCTCACTTCCTTTATTACTCTTTGATTAGCTTCCTCCCATTCGTGGGATTCCTGCAGTTCTCTTTGAGTGTTCTCAGGTTCTCACGCCATCCCTGCCTTTCTCTTTGAGTATTCTCAAGCTCCTCACACAAATCCTGTATCACTTTTTGAGTAGCTTCCTCATGCTTATGATATTCCTGTATAAACTTTTGGATTGCCTACCCTCTCTCCCTATCATGCTCATCCAGAGTCCTTTGTATGTTTTTTATCTTTTCATTTATCATGTTTGCCAGCAGTGTTTGTAGAGCTATTTGGGAACTCTCCTCTGGATTATTCATTTTCTGTTCTATCCGCTGATTATCAAGATTGGGAATTGAGATACCCGGATTTGCCATTTTTCTTGTGTTTTTCCGGCTTACTCTGTCCATTTGAGATGAAAATAGCACCAGTTTTGTGCTCAAACACTATCTTAAAGCAACCATCAACCAAAGTTTGAATTTGTACAGTCAATAGGCTACAGATACAATCTAGTTCAACAGATACAGCTATTCAACATCAAACAACTATATGTTAATGAGTTTTGAACCACAGAGAAGAATTTGGAAAACCAGAAATGATTAGGGTTAGGGACAGATGTGGGTAAAAAATAGGAATAGATTGGTTTGGGGAGGCACAGGGAGAGTTAACTAAGTCCTAATCTCAATGCAGGAAATAGGTTGGGTAGGATGAAAGTAGAGAGAGAAAAAAAGAAGAAAGGGAAAGGGAAACGAAAAGAGACCTGAAAAAAATAGAAAAGTAAAAATTATTGATATAATGGAGATTTGAAAACAATTTATTTAGAGAAGAAAATGAATATATTGAGAGAAGGGGAGGGACATAGAGGAGATGTGAAAAACTTAAAAATAAAAATGCTGAGTTCCGGGAAGATGGCGGAGGAGAAGCTGGAATCTGAACAAGCTCTTGCATAGAAAACAGTTTCAGAGTTCCAGTGAACAGTCCCAAGCCAGAGAATCACACCAAGTGTGCCATCACAGGACAGAGAGTTAGTCAAGAGAGGGGAAGCCAAGCAGACACATCTGAGCAGCTGCCGCTGCGGCGGCAGGGTCGCAGCGGCGACCACCGCCGCGGAGGCATACCTGAGACGCAGTCCGGGACGAAGGAGCCAGACGCAGCGGACGAGCGGATTCTACTCAACACCAGCAAGAACCGACAAGGAGCGGACAACTTCATCCTGCACTTTGCAGACCAGAGACGACCCGAGATCCAAGACTCCGCGTGAGTAGAAGCCCCACTTCCTCACTCCTCTGGGAGCAGAGGAGGGAAGGCCACCCCTCCCCCCCCCAGCACCGGTGATCTCCATCTTGGATACCGACAAAGCTCGGAGGAGCGGCTAGCTCCAGCTCAGGCCTTGGAATAGAGCTAGTCATTTGGCAGGTCACAGGAACTTGGCGGCGAGGTGACGTCACAGACTCAGTTCCATCCAGGGAGGGGTCGCCCAGCTCAGGCACCAGCCACTGGAGTGGCTCTCCTCGCTGGGTGGCCAGAGCCAGAGGCTGCCCCTCCCTCTAGCAGCCACCACAATCAATTGAAAAACAGAAACCCTGAGAATGGCTCCAGGCTGGGTGCTGTGAGTTTTTTTTCACAAAATAGCCCCAGGGAAAAGCTACTGTTCGTTGAAAGGCCTCAACTCTACCCAGAACCTAGCCTCATCACTGCATCCCCCTCTTTTGTGATTCTCAAAGCAGATCACCCTCCCAGTAAACTAACCTGGGAGGGGGATCTCAAAATCTTGGGTAAAGCAGAGCATTTTCCTGCCTGTTCCAACAAACTGACTTAAGAAACCAATCAAGCCACAGGACCTCAAGCTGACCAGAGACTCCAACCAGACTCTGGTTACAGACAAAAGGGAGATACAGGACACTTCCCACCCCTCCCAAAAAAAAAAAAAAAATCCAAGAACTTTTTTTTTCTTCTTCTTCTTTTCTTTTTTTCTTTTTCTTGTTTTGTTTTTTTTTCGTTTTTTGTTACCTTATATATATATAAAAATTTTTTTTGCTTTTCTAAAACTTTTATTAATCTTTAATTTTTGCCTCTTCTGAAAAAATAATTGTTTTCCATTAACTTTTTTTTTTTCTCCTCTTATAATTTTTATTTTAGGAATACGTGAATGTGTGTTTTCTTTTCTTTTCTTGTCTTCTTTCTCTTTTTCTTTCATTCTTAATTATCTTTTTGTTTTTTTTCTAGCTCTACTGAACTTCTGATCTTTTCTTCTCACTTTCCTATCCTTTCCATCTTTTCCTCTTTGTTCATCTTTATGTGACTTAACTCTTGTCCTGCACATCCTCAGATAAACCCGTAGTTAACCAGTAGACCCTATCCCCCATTGTGTACACACTTAATCCACAAACTTATTACTCAATTCAAAACCTCTGAGACTTAAATTCACTAATAGCAGTACTTTATACCTATACAATATTTTAAGCATTTTTTTAAAGTTTTTCTCATCTCCTCTATGTCCCTCCCTTTCTCTCAACATATTCATATTCCTCTATAAATAGATGGTCTTTTAATCTCTAAAATAACATTAATTTTTACGTTTCTATTTTTTTTCTGGTCTCTTTTCATTCCCCTTTCCCTTATTCTTTTTCTCTCTCTCTCTACTTACATCCTACCCAACCTATTTCCTGCATTGTGATTAGGACATAGTTAACTCTCCCTGTGCCTCCCCACACCAATCTATTCCTATTTTTTACCCACATCTCTTCCTAACCCTAATAATTTCTGGCTTTCCAAATTCTTCTCTGCGGTTCGAAGTTCTTTAACATATAGTTGTTTGATGTCGAATAGATGTATCTGTTGAACTAGATTGTATCTGTAGACTATTGACTGTACAAATGCAAACTTTGGTTGATGGTTGCCTTAAGATAGTGTTCTAGCACAAAACTGGTGCTATCTTCATCTCAAATGGGCAGAGTAAGCCGGAAAAACACAAGAAAAATGGCAAATTCGGGTATCTCAATTCCCAATCCTGATAATCAGGGGTTAGAACAGATAATGAATAATCCAGAGGAGAGTTCCCAAACAGCTCTACAAACACTGGTGGCAAACATGATAAATGAAAAGTTTGACAACGTACAAAGGACTCTGTATGAGCGTGATAGGGAGAGAGAGGAGGCATCCCAGAAGTTTATACAGGAATATCATAAGCGTGAGGAAGCTACTCAAAAACTGATACAGGATTTGCGTGAACAACTTGAGAATACTCAAAGAGAAAGGGAGGAATGGCGTGAGCAGGCTGAGAACACTCAAAGAGATCTGCAGGAATCCCACGAACGGGAGGAAGCTAATCAAAGAGTAATACAGGAATTGAGAGACCAGGTAGAGAACACACAAAGATCACTAAAGGCATTCATGGAATCCATTAACAAAGAGCTGAAGGAAGTCAGGGAGACCACAAAGGGAATGCTGAATGGAACCCAACAGAAGGAATGGGAGCCCAAAGAAACCATAACCAATCAACTAAGTGATTTGAGGACAAACACTGAACACCAAATTAAGGAAGTAAAGAAATTCATACAAGACCTAAAACAGAGCTTCAACAAAGAACTTGAAGCCATCAAAGCTGACCAACTAGAAGGAAAAGAGATAAAAAACAAAGTAGAGAGTCTTGACAGCAGGTTAGACCATGCAGAAGATCGAATCTCAGGGATTGAAGACAGCCTAGATATTATAGAGAAAGAACATACAACCATCCAAGACAAGTCCAAGAAATATGATAGATCTATCCAACACCTGGAAGACACCATCAGAAGGCCTAATCTAAGGATAATGGGTGTAGAGGAACACCTAGAAACAGAAGTTAACGGTCTAGGAAATCTGTTTAACAGGATCCTAGCAGAGAACTTCCCAAACATGCAAAAAGATAGGCCTGTCCAGATACAAGAAGCCTTTAGAACCCCAAATAGACCAGACCAGAATAGGACATCCCACCGTCACATTATAATCCACACAGGATCAACTCAGAACAAGGAAAAGATCCTTAAAGCTGTCAGGGAGAAAAGGGTAATCACTTATAAAGGGAAACCAATTAGAATCACCTCAGATTTCTCAGCAGAGACAATCAAAGCAAGAAGAGCCTGGAATGATGTATGCCATGCCCTAAAAACAAACAACTATCAACCAAGAATACTGTACCCAGCTAAACTCTCCTTCATAACTGAAGGCCAAATAAAAACCTTCCATAGCAAAGAAAAATTGAAACAATACATCTCCACCAAACCAGCCCTACAAAAGATTCTTAAAGATGTCCTACACATAGAAAACCAACAAGACCGCAATAAAGGCCAAGAAACTGCACCCAAACTGAGAATCCAAGAACCATAGGAAGAACCCAGTTTTCGCAGCCCCGAAGAAGGTAGATAACATGGCAGGAACTCCCAAATACCTCTCAGTCCTATCTCTTAATGTTAACGGACTGAACTCTCCAATTAAGCGACATAGACTGTCTAGTTGGATTAAAAAACAAGACCCTTCTATCTGCTGCCTCCAGGAGTCACATCTTGCCCATAAAAACAAACACATTTTCAATGTTAAAGGCTGGAACAAAATCTACCAAGCAAACGGACCGCATAAACAGGCAGGAGTTGCAATCCTAATATCAGATAAAATAGACTTCAAATTAAAATTCATGAAAAGAGATAAAGAAGGTCGCTACATACTAATTAAAGGATCTCTCCTTCAGGAGGATATTACAATTCTAAATATCTATTCGCCAAACAATGGAGCACCCAAATTTATCAAAGAAACACTACTTTCCCTCAAATCCCATATAGATCCAAAGACATTAATCGTTGGGGATTTTAACACACCACTCTCCCCACTAGATAGATCAACTCGGCAAAAACTCAACAGAGAAACCGCAGATCTAAACAGCTGCATAGATCAACTAGACTTAACAGACATTTACCGAACATTTCACCCAGCAGCATCAGAATACACGTTTTTCTCAGCAGCACATGGAACGTTTTCTAAAATAGACCACATTTTAGGCCACAAAGCAAACTTGTCTAAATTCAGAAACATTGAAGTTATACCTTGCATTCTCTCTGACCACAAGGGAATAAAGTTAGAACTCAACACCAAAAGCCACCAAAGAAAGTCCGGTATCACATGGAGGCTGAACAACACACTGCTGAATCATGAGTGGGTCATGGAAGAGATTAGAAAGGAAATTCAAATGTTCATGCTATTCAACAAAAATGAACACACAAAATACCAGCTCCTCTGGGACACAGCAAAGGCAGTACTCAGAGGCAAGTTTATAGCTCTGAGCTCCTACATCAACAAATTGGAGAGATCTGAAACTAACAATTTAATGACACATCTAAACCTCCTTGAAAAAGAGCAGCAAGATAAACCCCAATCCAGTAGACGGAAAGAAATAATCAAAATTAAATCAGAAAAAAATGAATTAGAATCCAAAAAAACTATAGAAAGAATCAACAAAACAAAGAGTTGGTTCTTCGAAAAACTTAACAAAATTGACAGACCCTTAGCAAATCTTATCAGAAAAAGAAGAGAACACACCCAAATTAATAAACTCAGAGATGAGAATGGAAACATCACCACGGAAACAACCAAGATTCAGAACATTATAAGGGAATACTTCTCAAAACTTTATGCTAATAAGTTTGAGAACTTGACAGAAATGGACCTCTTCCTAGCAAATATTGACATGCCAAAACTAAACCAAGATGAGGTAAACTATCTTAACTGGCCCATATCAAGCTTTGAAATAGAAACAGCAATAAGAGACCTCCCAGCTAAGAAAAGTCCAGGACCAGATGGTTTTACAGCGGAATTTTACAAGGCCTTCAAAGCAGAGCTCACACCAATTCTCCTCCAACTCTTCAATGAAATTGAAAGAGAAAGCTCACTACCGAACACATTCTATGAAGCCATCATAACCCTCATCCCAAAACCAGGTAGGGACTCATCAAAGAAAGAGAACTATAGACCCATTTCTTTGATGAACATTGATGCGAAACTTCTCAACAAAATTTTGGCCAATCGACTTCAACAATTCATCCAAAAAATCATACACCACGATCAAACAGGATTCATTTCAGGGATGCAAAGCTGGTTCAATATACGCAAATCAATTAATATTATTCATCACATCAACAGGAGCAAGAATAAGAACCACATGGTTATCACAATAGACGCAGAAAAAGCATTTGACAAGATCCAACACCCCTTTATGATGAAGGTTTTGGAAAAATTAGGAATCCATGGAACATTCCTCAATACAATAAAGGCTGTATATGACAAACCTACAGCCAGCATTATACTCAATGGTGAAAAACTAAAGCCATTTCCTCTTAACTCAGGAACAAGACAAGGATGCCCACTCTCTCCACTTCTCTTCAATCTAGTATTAGAATGCCTAGCTACAGCAATAAGACAAGATGCAGACATAAAGGGGATCCAAATAGGGAAAGAAGAAATAAAACTCTCCCTCTTTGCAGATGACATGATCTTGTATTTAAAGAATCCCATAGACCTCCACTCCCAAATTACTCAAGCTGATTCAAAACTTTGGCAAAGTAGCAGGTTATAAAATTAACCCCCAAAAATCAATGGCTTTTCTGTATGCCAACAATGAGAA
Organism: Dipodomys spectabilis; assembly: GCF_019054845.1. Classification (NCBI taxonomy): domain Eukaryota; kingdom Metazoa; phylum Chordata; class Mammalia; order Rodentia; family Heteromyidae; genus Dipodomys; species Dipodomys spectabilis. Next base: position 282,168 of record NW_024870989.1, read on the forward strand.
AAGTGTGGCTGAAATTAGGAAAGCAACTCCATTTGTAATAGCCTCACAAAAAATAAAATACCTAGGAATTAACTTAACTAAAGAAGTGAAGGACCTCTATGATGAAAACTTTAAAATCTTGAAAAAGGAAATCAACACAGAACTTAAAAAATGGCAAAAACCTCCCATGCTCTTGGATTGGAAAGATTAACATCGTGAAAATGGCAATACTGCCCAAGGCTATCTACAAATTCAACGCAATACCTATCAAAATTCCACCCTCATTCTTCAAGGAAATAGAAAGAGTCAATCCAAAAATTCATATGGAACAATAAAAGACCCCGAATAGCAAAA